>NC_081408.1:501277756-501520256 GCF_030272615.1 Cryptomeria japonica
AGGGAAGGTAGAGAGAGGGAGAGAGGTAGAGGGAGGGAGAGAGGGAGAGAAGAGGGGGAGAGTGGGAGAGAAGAAGGGGTATGGAGGAAGGGAGGGAGAGAGAGAGAGAGAGAATGATAGGGAGAGGGGGGAGAGTAGGGGGAGAGTGGGGGGGGGGAGAGGAGGGGGGGCGGAAGGGAAGGAGGGAGGGAGGGTGGGAGAGAAGAAGGGGTATGGAGGAAGGGAGAGGGAGAGTAGGGGGAGGGAGGGAAAGGAGAGGGGAGAGGGGAGAGGGTGAGAGAGAGGGGGGAGGGAGAGGGAGAGAGATGGAGAGGGAGAGAGAGGGAGAGAGAGAGAGGGGGGAGGGAAGGTAGAGAGAGGGAGAGAGGTAGAGGGAGGGAGAGAGGGAGATAAGAGGGGGAGGGAAGGAGGGAGAGGGAGAGAGAAAGGACATAGGACACCATATGACCGATCTCGATTGTGACTATAGGAATTACAAAAGAAGATAAAGAGGGAGGGAGAGAAGAAGAGAAAGAGGGATGGGGTATGGATGAAGGGATATAGGGAGAGAGCAAGAGAGAGAGAGGGATGGGGTATGGAGGAAGAGAGAAGGGGAGAGAGAGAGGGAGAGGGAGGTAGGGAGAGAAGAAGGAGGGGGGCGGAGGGAGAGGAAGAGATATCAAATCCGGGACACAATATGACACTATATGACACTATATTATCCCTATATTATCCCTACAACACACTATAGGACCTATAACAATACCAAATGGTATCCTAAGGGGTCATAGAGCACCATAGGACCCTTTAGAACACCATATGGTGGTGTTATGGGTCATTGGTGTCTCGAGGGGTCTGAAGGGGTTACAGGACACCATATGACCTCTTAGGAAACAATACGACCTCTAATGACACCTAAGGGGTCATATGGTGGGCTAATAAAATGATATATTAAATTTAAAGTTATGAATATAACATCATATAACGAAACTCCAAGCGAACAAACAATGAGGCTTCGCTAAAAAGTAAGTGTAAGAGCTTGACCTAACCCTAAGACTATTGCCTAAGTTCTAAAACATATGATGCTATTAAATTTGCAAGGTTATAAGACTAATCTCGATTGTGACTATAGCAATTACACTCTTGATTTATTTCATGGGTATGTACCATTCCAAGTTGTTTGACAAGTGATGATCATCATATACTACCATTGCCATGCATACAACAAACTTTAATTTCTTTAGGTGACAGGCGTTGTATAACAACATGGGAACTCTTGCATACCCACCACTATCATTCTACAGGACATCATCTGTGTTACTCTCCCTCTTTCTCTTCCTCCATGTTGTTTCCTTCTGAAAAACATATTGCAGGTACTTTGACTCATCATGTTGCTTTGTTGACACTATTTTCCATATTTGCTCTGCTCATTAAAAACACATTCGAGAAGAATATTGTTGCAGGTTTCCTTGTTTGTCACGGTAATACACCCGTGGTTCAATTTCAACCCTATTCCTCCTATTCAATATAAACACACAGATCCATCAATCAATTTTCTTAAGAGAGCATACATGATAAAAATCAAAGAGGAAGTTGCAGACAAGAAATAAATTCACTTACTTCTATAGAAGTGTAGACACAGTTGCAGTGGGGTATGGAGGGAGGGAGGGAGAGAAGAAGAGAAAGAGGGATGGGGTATTGAGGAAGGGATAAGGGGAGAGAGCGAGAGAGAGAGAGGGATGGGGTATGGAGGAAGGGATAAGGGGAGAGAGGGAGGGATGGGGTATGGAGGAAGGGAGAAGGGGAGAGAGTGAGGGAGTGAGAGAGGGATGGGGTGTGGAGGAAGGGAGAGAGAGAGAGAGAGAGAGAGAGAGAGAGAGAGAGAGAGAGAGAGAGAGAGAGAGAGAGAGAGAGAGAGAGAGAGAGAGAGAGAGAGAGGCACCTTGTATGCGTTTGAGAGGGGGAGACAATACACTTACATGTGTATATATACGTTTAATATATTATATATATATATATATACATATATTATATATTATATGTATATACACATTATATATACAATATCATATTATACACATATTATATATATTATATGTATATACACATATTCTATATAGAATATCATATTATACAATAGCACGTACGCGCTGCTTACACCATAAGTACCCTATACGTGCTTTTTAAACTTGTAGTACCCCGTACGCGCTTTTGAATGTTTAGGCTTGGAAAGAGGCCTGGATGACAAAGCTACGGTTTGGAAGTTTGATTTCCCTCCATTTCTCTCATTTTTGACATGTTTTATTTTATCAACTTGGTTTATCGACTTTGTCATCATCAGGTTTACACTTCATCAAGTGGATATTTCTAAAATTACCACCATATTTTCACCCATCTTCTGAGCTTTCTAACCATATAGTTTTTTTCAATTTGAACAACAATAACATATTATTATTGAATTTCTTTTACCAGTGTCTCCATAGTTCTCACAGACATAGATGCACCATTTTTTGAATAACTTTTTATATACTCATCTAAATTTAAAAAACTTTATATATTATGGTAGTGCACTTGATTATTTACAATTTAAAAAAAAAATTGTATTTTTGATTTGTTTAGTGCAACTTATGCTTCGCGCACGAACAGGTACCTAATTTTCAGGATGTGCTCGATTGGTAAAATCATAAAAAAAAAAAAATACTCAACAAAAATTTATAAAAAAATACACATCTTCTAGTGCTGACTCTTAACTATTTTTCTGCCAAAGGATTTGTCAAAATACTAAATCTAACTATGAATTTTTTGATGTGCACACCAGACACTATGTTATGTTTTTTCAGAAAAAATCAGGGTCAGTTTTTGGTGCGCTAAGGATTTGACCCCCTTAGTCTTATCCAATTTTGAAAAATTTTAATAGCTTAGAAACTAGATTCAGAGTACTACAATATTTGTTCTTTGATTATCTTCATATCTTGAGTGGATGACTTTCAAATTTTGCCTCCAAGTTCAGGTTCACCTGATTTCAGAAAAAAAAAGTGTCCACTTATACCCCCTTTTTGACCACCATCTTTGTGCACTTACCCAAGATTAATATATTATAATTATGAATCATTGGTATTTTTATATCATGTTACATAATTATTTTTATTAAAATAATAATAATAAGTCTATTTTCTAGGTTCGTCGCCACTTGGCCGGATTTGAAACTGGCCAAACAAGCCATATGGAGCCTTACAAATAAACTATTCCTAGAGGAAATCCTGCACGAATTCCAAGAAATTCTCAACAAGGTGCTGCATGATTCAGGAGCCCCTCGGTTAAGTGATAGAATCTTGTTTAACGTCCTTGGGGAGCTAATAAAGTATTACCCTTTTCTGCTAGACCTGAAAGGTAAGGACCTGGACAAACATAGAGCATTTGTTGGGGTGGGGCTTAGATACCTCAAGTGGCGCTTCATGGGTGAGAACCCAAAAGACCTGGGAAAGAGGAAGAACTTATCTCATTTGCAAGGTTGAACATAATTCTACCACCTAAAATTGAAGATGAGGAACCCCAGACTGAACAGGGCAGGAGAGGTGGTGCTAGAAGAGTGGGTCGTGTGTTTGGTCACGGCCGAGGCCGGCCTCCGTGCAGAGGTCGAGGACGAGGAAGAACTTCGACTCCCCCTGTTGTGCCCCTGGATGAGTTTGAAAGATAAGTTTTATATTTTGGTTATGCTTTTAGGCATTTTGATGTTTATTGATAGATACTGGTTTTGTTAATGTTTTGGCTATTAGATATGTCAAAAATCCTATATTTAACTTGCGGTTGAGAATCCGCTACCTAAACTTATATTTGATAGTTAATTTTGATCTTTGATGATATAAACTTTGATAGTTTTTTGAAATAATTGAAGATGATGTATAGGGTTTGCTCTATTTTGAAATCTATTCTCGAAAGTGCAGAGAATGGTTTCATTTGCATACATCTGATTTATGATCCTCCATCACCCATGTATGTATACACTGTATTTAGCTAAAATCAATATATGGATTCGGCTCCACCTTTATTGATAAAAAAAAATCTATTTTTGTTTCCATGCAATTAACCCCATTTTTGAATTATTATATATATTAATATCTCTATTACTTATTAAAACAAAAACAAGTTTAAAAATTTAAATAAATATTAGAAAAAGAATGTTTCTTTTAAAAATAAAATATATATATTAAAAAAAAACTACTAAAGTGAAATATATTATATTATATAAATCTAAAAGTAAAAAGAGTAATATCTTATAAATAATGAGTGAATGGTTTTTGTGATTTCTTTTAAAAGCACCCATTTGAAATTAAGACAAAAACAATATTAAAGAAACTTATTTCACGCGAGTTAAAGAAAAGAATGAATTGTTTAAGTGCATATTTTAAAATTAAAATTGAAAAGACTAATGAAGGGACTTTCTTAAGTTTGACTATTTAAAGCTTATGTTTGAAAATTGAAAAGCTAGTCTTATCTTAAGATAAGAATGGAATGTCTTTTTAAAGCACAAAACAAGTGATTTTTTTTAAAAATGAAAAGCATGCATAAAGTTATGCATTAAAATAGAAGTAGGCCACCCTTAAACAACACACTAAGCTTTGACTTTGACTTAGGGTGTGTTGTACGGTGCCGGCCTTGTTAATCATTTATGTTTTCTTTCGTTTTTGTTTGCTTTATTTATTTTCGTTTCTATCTGTCAGCGCCTGTGAGATTTGGGAAAAATAAGTACGATACAATTATATAAACTTTGACTATAGCTATTCTGGCTCCAAAATGGACCTTTCATACAACGTGTTAGCGATCGCAGCTGTTAATTGCAAAATTGACGGTGTAAAACGCGCGACTATCATAAAATAGGTTTTACATTTTAATTGGAAATTATATACAAGCAATTACACATGAAAAAAATTATGTTATTTTAAACAATAAAAATATGCCAATTATTTATATCAATTATGTTTATATATATAAAAAATTTATTGACATATCTTTAAAAATAAAAGAATAAAATAATGTTATAATGTTTTATTAATTGTAGTTCATTTAAATTTATTTTTTGATAAATTTATGGTATTAATTATTTTTATTAAATTTTAATTGTTATCATTATTTTTCATATAATAAGTAATATCAAATAATATATTATCATTTATTTATTTTTTAATTTTAATAAAAAATGATATTAATATTTTCAAATTTGATTTCAATTATATTAATTTATACACATATAAACAAAATTATATTATTATAAATAGTAAAAAAGATATGTGTAGTATCTAATTGAAATATCTACATTTTCACTAATATCTTGAATACATTTTTTTTTAATTTTTTGAAAATTTATAATATATAATTTTTAAAAATAATTTAAATTTTTATAATATTATTTAACTAGGATAGATCCAAAGATCAATAAAAAACTATGCATCCACTAAATTTCAGCTTTACTCTTTTAGAAAAAAGCTAAGTATAACCAACATAGTTAAATAGATACATTATTTTATAAATATTTTTTGAGAATTTTTAATATAAATTTTTAAAAAACAATTTAAAATTTAAAATAAACAAAGATCAATCCAAAACTATGTTAACAATATATTATTTTTTTTATGATTTTGTTAAAAATATTTCTATCAATTATATTTTTATGATATGAATTTATTAAATTTAAACTTTATTACAAATATTTTTTGATTATTTATAATATAAATTTAAAACAAATAAAAAAATAATATATATATTTTTTAGTGAGATGAGTCCATATAAATCGATCTAAGATTATGTTAAAAATATATCATTAATTTTTATAATATTATTAAAAATATATCTATCAACTATGTTAAATTTTTGCATTATGTGAAAAAAAGCATAGCTAACATAATAACATAATTAACTAAGATGACTTTATAAGGATTGAACCCCCTCTCTCTTTTTGTCTCTATATAATACTTATTATTTTAAAATTAAATTAAATTATATTATATTACAATATAATAATTATTAAATCTTAAAAATTAAAATAAACTACAAAAGAAATATTTAAATGATCCAAAATTAAACTTGGGGTCAATAAACAACTCACTATAAAGTATATGCCTTGGTTAGTAATATATTTTTTTAAATGTGTAATACAAATTAAAAATTATGGTTTAATAATTGATTTAGTAAAATAATTTAAACATTTTTACTCTTAATAACTAAAATTCTTAGATTTTAAGATAATTTAAAAAAAAATGATTATAAAATTTTATTGAATATTACTGTGAATAAAATTCAAAGAAATATTTTACATTGTAACTTACATTTATTTTTATAATATTATAAAATTTAAGAAATATTGATAATCCAATTATTACTCTTTTTTAATATGTACAAGTATTTCATATCAAATTTTAAAATAAAAAAATTAATTTATAATTAATTATAAAATACAAATGATAATATTTAATATCATATTTTATTAAAAAAAATTAAAAAAAATGAAATTAAATAATTTAATATTAAGTATTCTAAAAATAATTATAATAATTGAAATTTTATAATTAAAAATAATAATATGATTAATTTATAAAAAAGTAGATTATAATAAATTATAATTAACAATATAATACAACATCAATCTATCTTTTTAATTTTATAAAATATATATCAATAAAATATTACATACGGTTATACATATATAAAACTGACATTGGAAGTAAAAATTTAAATTGTAATGTAAAAAGGACATACCGTTAGAAAATTATTGACAGACTTGACACATGTAACAAACGGAAAGAAGCAACAAACGACAACGAGAATTTTAAATGGGCCCACATGAAACAACACACCAAGTCAAAGCCTATTTTAAATTGGATGGAGCAGCAATAGCACAAGGAAGAAAAAAGAGAAGGGAAGACTGGTCTCTATTTTCTGAGAATGGTCTCATGATGGATGCCCCTTGCTAGAAATGTGGACATTAATCGTACAAGAAAGAGAGTTAAATTGGAAAGAACAAGGCATGCAAGAAGAGAAAGACAAATAGAAAGAAAGATTGACTGGTTCAGATATAATGAATTCGATCCGAAATTCTTATCAAATTCATCTGCCGCTGTTGTGAGAGTATACAGGTTTGAATTATTACATCCATTATTCAGGTATGTAGGCAACCTCAATGTTTAGATATTTTTGGTTGAGATTTCAATAACCCCTTTCAATTCTGCTAGATCTTAGTCTTGTTATTTTTACATATATTAGTAGACCAATTGCTTACATGTGAGATAATAAAAAAAAAAAATCAATCCATGATTTATTTCTACTTGGAAATTGTCAGCTTTATTGCATACACTTAAGAATTAAAGTTCGGTTTGGATCATGGTCATTGTAGAGAGATTTGGCTTCAGGTTTTTTTTTTAGGTTGTAAATCAAATTGAGCGTTATGTTTGAAATCATCATTTCTTTACCCAACTCTTATCGGCCTGATGTCCATACTGTGTTCTAAAGCTCAATTCTGGTGTAGGAGGGGAGGACACCTCTATACTTGTCAGTTGCATTTGCTTGGAAAATATAAATTTGGGATTTCACATGGGTATGTCTATTAATTATGGTCAACTTTATCCAAATATTTAGGAGTTAACCTATTAGTACGCCACAAAAAATACGTCAAAACATACATATGATACTTTCATAAGTGTAAATAAAATATTGATGATTTTGGAGGCATGATAAATTTGGGTATAAATTGGGGTTAGATTCTAGAAAATGATGAATATGCTTAGAAATCATAAGATATCGCTTGGAAATAATTAAGTTGGAGTTCTCTTTCCCTTAACCAAATATAGACTTTTGATAGTGTCTCATGATCAATGAAATATTATAGTGTGAATGATCTATACTATATCCTCACTTGTTGATGCTTTGTATGATTGACTTCATAATTAGATGTGAAAGATGTGTTCTTTTGTGTTACAATTTGAGTTAAGTCTATGAAAATTGGTAGGTATGGGCATTCCTTGAATAATGTGGACTCAGGGTATGTTGGTTAAGCTTATATTTATAGGGAGCTTGGGCAATTGATCTTCTTATTTGAATAATTACATTTAAGACAATATCCTTATGAAATATGATATGAAAATTGGATAACTTAGTAGCTAATAGTCTAGCATTGTTCATCAAAATTTGGAGAATTTACTATAATTAGGAAAGTTCAATATTATATTGTAATATGTGAACATAAAACATGGTTTTATATTTGACTTGATTTCATTAAAAGTTCTCATTTAGTTCTTAGTAAAATTAAATTAATATTTTTAGATGAGGGGACATTGTCTATGTTGATCCTTTAGAATGTTATGAGTGCTTGTGAGCTTCTTATGCACCAATTATAATGTGATTGGCACCCTTTAAGTCATATTAGATGTACAAATTCAATAAGCTTTATTTAAGCTTGCAATTTGTGTTTGAACTTATGTTAATTCTTGCTTTTATGGATTCTTGTGTGGTTGAGATGGAACTAAGATCTTGAAAATGATTTTGGATAGTTAAGCAAGGATTGTTGATCCTGTCTTTGTATGTGCGTTATATGCATCTTGTCTGTCATGACATCGTTGCATTAGTGTAGAATATAGATATATTATTTTAGTCGCACAATTCTATTACTCTTGCTAGTATCACATTGCTAGTCTTCCTCGTGCTGGGCTAGGTATCCTTTGTCTCATGAAAGATTTCGACGAAGTGTAACTACTTCACGGTAGGGTGGAAACACACTCCGACAATGTTCTCACCCATGATGTGTTCAAGGGATCTACAAATGTCAAAAGTTCTTGTTAGGGAGGTCATCATGATTTGGTCCTTGTACATTTATTATTTTCGCCCTTGTGGTTTAGTGTAAAGGTATATGTTTCCTTATGTTTATCTTGTTGTCAGCTTATTTAATTTAACTTCATATGTTGAAATGTAATTTGTTGTCTCTAACCTTGTATATCTAGACATGTGGCAATGATTTATTCTTAATTATGTATATTTTGTGAATTATGTTATTTTGAAATTATGGCGGTCCTTACACCAAATGCTAGGTCATGTCAAGAAACAAGGGCAATGAAGGGAAAAAAGAAGACCAAACATGATGAATACATTCCTCAAGATGCAACAATGAATGGCAACCGCTTGTGTGGAGAGTCATAGAAAAATGTGAACTGGAAGTGAATGCCAAAAAGGGGAAGTCAAAATCAGTTCGGCTCCATGGAACATCGATTCAAAAAGTATATGTGCAATAATAAAATTCACTGATACTTGCATGAGTGTAAAGACATCTTTAGGAATGGGCCAGCGTTAAACAACACACACTAAGCGCTGACCGCACTTAGGGGCAACGTCTACCCAGCCCCCAAAATTGCACCCATCATCTATGATGGTCATGATGTATAAAGCCATGGATAACTGTCGTTCAATCGTTGATTTTGTCCTAATGGATAGTTACTTTTGATTTTTGTCCTAATGGTTAGCCCCATCTCGTGCAAGATAAAAACATGAAATTTAAAATTTGCCACTTCAAAACTATTTCATAAAATAAATTATTTACAAGTGAAATGCAATATTAAGATCAATTAAGTTTGGAAATATTAATATAAAATATTTAATATTAATGTAAGTAAAAAATGTAAATTTAAATATGAAATACTAAATAAAAAGATATAGAATGTAAAAATAAAAAACACAAATGTAAAAATATAAAACATAATGTAAATTGTAGAATTTAAGTAAATATCAAATATAAGAGATAATATTATTTTTAATAAAATTGGTCTTTATAATTATTTAAAAAAACTAAAATTAAAAATGAATGAAAAATGCAATAGAAACAATAAAATTTCATGTTAAATATTAGATCTACAATATAAATATAGAGTTAAAAAATAGTAAAAAATAAAATAAAAAAATATAGAAGTTTTTTTTTTTTTTTGATAAAAGTGGATGAGACCACTAAAATTATATATATATATATATTACATGGTGTCTGGTTCAATGAGCACTGAGGGGAAAGAACCAGTAAGAAAACCCCTCAGTATTGCTCAGAAACATAAGCCTACCCACCCCTTACAATAACCCATATGCAACCCAATATACATTGATTACATTTTCAATTACATTAGATATAAAGGAAGCTTTTTAGAAAGCTTGTACTAATAATCTTGTGGAGAGGATATCATCCCAAAAATGCAGCCAAGCTCAGTGCCAACCCCAAACATCAATCCACTTATGCACCACATGAGTCCAAAGACCTGCAGAGAACAAAAAACACAACGAAGAGGGAACCAAGGAGAAGTAAACCTGACAACATGAAAATGGTTAGCATACATAGACCTATCCATATAAGAAGTAGAGGAAGATGGAGACAACCTTCAGGAAACAGGGTGAAACCAATCCATACAATGATCCATAGGAATAGCCAAACCAGTAACAACATGACAAGGAGCCATTTACCCCACCCAAAAAACTGCATTTTCCAAATTCTCAGAAGAATCCACCACCCACCAATTTTGCCCAAGAAATTCCACATCCTGCTAAGCATTACATAATCCAAAAAAACAAACAGACGAATATGTGTCATACCTGAACACCCATCCAAGATATATAACAGAGAGGGGATTATCACTGTATGATTATCAAGCCATCATAAGAAAAAATGCCTAGCCAGAGAACACCTCCGAATAATGGAAACTGTGCTTCACTTACAGCAGACCCAATCAGTGAAGCAAATGACTAACCAACATTATACCCACAAAGCATAATGATTCATTCAATGGGCCAATGCGCAGAACGTGAAAACCAAAACTCATGACACAATCACCCACCTCTGCCCGCAAGAAAACAAGATTGGCACAAAAGGCAGAGCATCGAAACATGCTTAAGTACTCAAGCTCAACCACGACATCTAATGAATAGCATAGAAAGCAATACAAACCAGCCCCCAAAAAACCGAGAAGAAACAAGGCAACCAACTGTCATGATGAAAGAGCTAATAATTGTCAAATCTGCCAGTCGTACATGGAGCATTGCCTCATTATCCAATCAGGAACAAAAAGAAACCACACCCAAGCAATCCCAACCACCCAAAATGCCAATCTATATAACACAGACTGAAAGAAGAGATAAAACCAAAGGGCAATCACCAAAACCAGAAGAAGAGCGACAGATCCCTTAACCAGAGAAACCAACCCTATCCTTGGAAATATAAACAAATCATGAGAAAGAGTCCAACCCCTAAAAACTATCAAACTAGTGTCGGCTGGCCCCAGAAATTACCACCCTTCACCCTTAAAAATGACTCAACTACCAGGAATGACTATAACTAAGGTGTTGTCATAAGGCAAGGCAACACCCCCCTTATAGACATTCAAAGAAGTAAACTCCCCATGAGGCGAGGAAAATTTCCAAAGATAACACCAAAAACCTTCCTTCATAATGAGGAGGTTCTCCCAATAAATGTCAATAGCAATGGTATTATCCCAAAGACAAACACCCTCATTATAGGCACTTACGAAAGAACAACCACATCAAGAAGGAATATTAAGATAGAATTTTCATGCATGAGATAGGAAAGTCCTAGGGTGCAAGTTCTATATGGTCCGCACCATCACTAACAACCTTATTTGCAAGAAAATCCACAAACACATTAATTTCTCTAAAGCAGTGTGAAATCGAGAAAGTGGAAAAGCCATTAAGTTGGAGAAGAATGTGCTCCAGAAGGTACTGCAAATGCCAAGAGACACATTTTTTGGCAGCAACCGTCTGACAGACAAGCATTGAATCACCTTCGATAACAATATCCTTGATATTTAGAGAATGAGTCAGATCAAGACCAAAGGATAGAGCTTGAAATTCAGCCATGTTGTTAGTGCCATGACCAATATATTTACCAACTGCCTTGACAATTTTTTAAGAGTGGTCAAAGATAATTACCCCAATCTCAGACTTCCTCGGATTACCCTTAGAGGCCCCATCAAACTGAAGTTTAAAAGAAGGAAAAGGGGGAGAACTCCACTTAGCCATCTTTCGCTTAAGATGCGAAGAAAAAGCATCTGATATAGCCCCATGAGAAGGCAATAAATGCAGAGAGGGCCACCTCCAAGTAACCCAGTTATCCCAATGGGAAAAGGTTGTGAGATGCCCTAAATTTTTGTGAATGAAAGAAAGCACTACTTCACTAATGGAGGCTTGAATTTTACCTATGATGTTTGTCAAAGACGTAGACTTATGATTAAAAATTCTTGAATTCCTTTCAAACCAAAGATTCCAAATCACCAGAGATGGAGCAACTATCCACATAGATGAATAGAACGAAGCAAGAAACAACAAGGGCCATGATTTAAATTGTGAAAGTAGACTTGAGCAGAGAGCAGAGGACCACCCTAACATACCAAACAACCAATACCAACACTTAGAGGTAAAGGGACAAAGTAGGAAGAGGTGATCCACCGATTCCATACAATAGCCACAAAAAAACACAAGGAAACACTGTCGTAATCCCAAGCCTATCCAGACACATTCCAGTGAGGATTTTATCTTGGACTATTAGCCAGGAAAAAGCCCCTGCTTTTGGAAGACAAGCAGAGTGCCATAATAGCTTAGTAGGCCAACAGATAGATACAGGGGTCTGGATCAAAGAATTGTACCCCTCTTTTACCGAATAGGAGCCTGACGCATTTTTAATCCAAACCAAAGAATCCTCTTTATATTGAAAAACTACAGGTCTCTTACGAAGTTCTTCTATAAAAGATAAAACAATATTAATGTTAATAACTAGGGGAGGGATATCCTTCCATTTGACCACTTCACATGGCCCTGAGGTGTCAATGGTAAAATAGTCTGCAACAAAAGGTCCCCAAAGAGTTGAAAGGATATCTGACAAAGGGGACCAATCATAGATAGTTGAGAGAGCAGGATGCCCATTCCAAACTTCATCCCAAAAATAGGCCTTTCTCCCATTATGAATAACCTAGGATAAATGAGGCAAAATCACCTCTCTACAAGAAATCAGAAAATTCCAAAATGTAGAGCCCTTCGGAAGGGATGTTGCAATAAAAATCCTTTCTTTGGGTGTTCCCCTTAAATATTTAGCAAGCACGACGGAGGCCCATTTACAACGAGGGGTTGTGTATAATTTCCAAATCAATTTAGCCCCCAATGCCTTATTTTAGCTTCTTGGGATGACAAATGTTATCCCAAGGTAGAAGAGGAATCTTATTCTTTCCTCCTAAATTATCATTCCAAAGGAAGGACCTGAGGGATACCTTTAACCTCTTAACAACTTGAGAGAGAGCCTGTAGGATAGACATGAGATATGTAGGTATAGCACTCAAAACTGATTTGATTAGAAGAATCTTGCCAACCATTGTTAACCACTTGTGATTCCAGGAGGAAATTCTGGAGGAGATAGAATGGACAATTTTATCCCAAAAAGAGTTCTTATCTGCCCCCAAAAAGAAAGGAATGCCTAAATAAATACAGGGGAAAGACCCAACTTGAAAATTCCAAAAGCGGATAAGATTGTCCCGAACTATAGTGGGGACATTGACAAAAAAGATTTTGGACTTTTGCTTGTTAACCTTTCGGCTGGAAAAGGTTGTATGGTCAGAGATAATTTTCTCAATAGCTTGTGCTTCTCTCATAGTGGCCTTCCCAAACAAAAGCGTATCATTAGCGAATAAGAAATGAGATTGTGAAGAAGGGAGGCCATCCAGTCTGATACCTGGCCAAAGATCTGAGGCTGTAGAATTAGATATAGCCCTACTTAACGCTTCCGCTAGAATGATAAACAAAAAAGGGGATAAGAGATCTGCTTGTCTAATACCCGAGATGAGGCAAAAAAACCTAACGGAGACCCATTAATCAGTACTAAGAAGTGGGAAGAGGATATACATGAATAGATCCACTTAACCCAACACCTTGAGAACCCAAACTAGCTTAAAACAGTGAGCAAGGACTACCAATTGACATGATCATATGCTTTAAGCATGTCTAATTTGAGGATCATTGCTGACACCTTTTGCTGAGAAATAGAGTGCAGGATTTCGTGAGCTACAATGGCACCTTTAGGAGTTTCCTGGCTAGGCACAAACCCACCCTGCTCTAACGAAATTATCCGAGGAAGGAGCTTAGATAATCTAACCGAAATTGCCTTAGTAAAGATTTTGTATAAGGTGGTACACAAGGCAATTGGATGAAAGTCCGAAAAAGAGGTAGGGTTATCTACCTTCGGGATAATAGCAATAAGAGTAGTATTAATTTCCCTTAGAATCGCCCTATTCCTTCTAGACTCCTCCAAGGCTAACAACACATCTTTCCCTATAAATTTCCAACATTTCTGGAAGAATAATGTCGTAAATCCATCCGGTCCCGATGCCTTTTCCAGGTGCATGGAAAAGACTATCTCTTTCAATTCAGCTAACGAAAATGGGGCCATCAACATCTTATTATCTTCTTGAGAGACTAAGGGAGGGATCGAATTTACAAACTCGTCATCAACCACCACTGGCTCTACTGAGAGAAGAGACTTAAAAAACCTTACAGCTTTAGAGGCTATTTCGTCTTCATCTAGCAAAGTATTACCATTAGAATCAATAATACAAGAGATTCGATTGCGAAGTCTCTTGAGCTTAGAGGAGGAATGAAAGAATTTGGTATTTTGATCACCTTCAGAAAGCCAAAGATCCCTAGACTTCTACCTCCAATAAGATTCTTCCCTAGCCAGAATCTCACTCAACTGAACATTCAGTGTTTTAAGCTCGTCGTACATTGCAGCAGACATTCCTGAAGCAACAATTTTTTTATTAAGTTGCTCAATTTCCTCCTGAATCCTAGCCTTTTCACCAAAACATTCTTAAAATGTTGTACGTTCCAATCCTTTATTCTTGTCTTCAAGAAGCCCAACTTTTTAACTAGCTGAAACATCCTAGACCTAGGAAAAAAAGGGGCTGAATTCCACCAAAATTTTAAGGAAGGCAAAAAAGATTGGTCCCTAAACCACATTGGCTCAAACTTGAATGGTAACTTTTTAGGAGCCCTATCCTCAAAAATATCGAACTGAATAGGGAAATGATCAAAGCCGGTAAAGGGAAGAATTGAGGATACAAAATCATGTCCTGAACTAAACCAATTATCTGAAACCATGAAACGATCCAACCTTTCCCAAATTTGACAAAAGTCCCTTCGCATATTAGTCCATGTAAATGAACCATTAAGAGGCATACAATCAACTAGACTCAAGGACTGAATGAAATTGCAAAAATCTGAAATAGCATTCTTATTAGGGATAATTCCTCCAACCTTTTCATCCAAATTAGTAATTGCATTGAAATCACCCCCACAAATCAGAAAAACATTTTGCAGAAAAGTAGCAAGAGAAACCAAGAAATTCCAAAGCATTCTTTTCTCTAGAACCCCAGAAGGGCCATAAACATTAAATAGCCAAAACTTTAAGTTTGATGATCTACTCTTAACTATTCCAAGCATCCAATTAGATGATGAAGCAACTAACAAGAAGTGAACAACAGAATCTCTCCAAATAACTGCCAACCCACCCGACGCCCCTAAAGAGGGAGATGAACAAAAATTCCAAACTTTCCAAGAGGAAAATAACCTATCTGCCGATTGTAGATTAAGCTCAGTTTCTTGTAACAACACCAAATCACACTTCATTAAGTCCAATTGTGACTTAATCAAGTGTCGTTTGTTAGGGGCGTTTAAGCCCCTAACATTCCAGGATATTAACCTGATTGATCCTGAGGGGAGGCCTCAGCTCCCCTTGAAGCATTCAACGAGACTGGGGAAACCACCCCAACTGAAAAAACCTTATGAAGACTACGTTTAGTAGCTAGAGCTCTTGTAAGGGGAGGACTAAAGGGTTTCTTCGATATTTTCTTCTTCAAAGTTTCTAAGGAAGACAAAATAGTAGATTGGATCCCCGCATCAATTTCTAATTTTGTTTTGACATGCTTAAGCTTACGCCCCCTTTTCCCTGGAGTAGACAAGGACGAGGAAGGGAGAAGAGGAGTTTGAACCAAAGGAAGCCCTGAAGCAGCCGCCACGATGGCCTTATCTACCCCATTCTCCTCCTTGTCTGAGACCACAGGAACTAGTGGTGACCCAAGTCCTGGAGCCACCAACGCCTTATCTCTACCAAGGAGATCAAAAGGGTTATTGATAGGAAAAGTAGCCAAGTCATTCTCCAAAACACCTAAATCCATTGAAATCGAGGAGAGTACCTTGTTAGCTAAAGGAGAATCTAGAAGAGCCTTGTTAGTATTAGCTAAATCCTGAACTTGAGCAATGAGAAGGTCATCTAGAACAATGTCCACAGAATTAACATTTTCTAATAAACCCTCAAGTACTTGCGAAGCATGATCTAATAAAGTCCCCCCAATTGAGGCAATTACATCACCTATATCTTTATGAAGGACACCAGGGACACGTGATTCAGCCCCTAACATATTGCCCAAGTCAACCATAGGCTCAGAGATGCCCAGATCAACCACGGGCTTAGAAGATGGACCCATATTAGAGACATTAGGTTTTTTCAGAGGAAGAACATTTGAACGGCCAATCCTCGAGGGAGGAACAGAATTATTGAAAGCCACTACGGAATCCATAGTAGAGAAGGGTTTGTTCACAAGGGAAGGAGGATTGATAGCAGGACCAGACAATTGTATTTTTTCCCAGGTATGAGCTTCCACATTTTCAACAAACGGAGATTCAGCTTCCCCCGAACCAAAACGGAAGGATTTCATGTGAAAAAACATTGGAGAATCCATAACTACAACAGAGCGACCAAAAACCCCCGAATCCTTAACCAAATTTTGCCGCCATAAACCAAAGGGAGACCTAATATTGCAAAACTTTGGCAAAGGAGTGTTAGGGCAAGTTAACACACAAATTTTAACAACCAGTACCCCATCCTCAAGCAATGAACAAGACATCAAGAATTTACCCAACGAATCCCTAATTTTTGTTAATATGTTAGATTCAATAAATTCGGATGGTAGAAGTGGAAGTTTAAACCACACAGGGACCTGTTTTGGGCTAACTCTAGAAGCTCACAAAAAGGGTTTCCAACTTTCCACAAAAATCAGGTTTTTTCCAAGCCAAAAGAATGGAGTACTAAGAGACTTATCCCTAGCAGATGCTGAATCAAACACAACAATAAACGGGTTTACAGAAAGAACATGAAAGAACAAAGTGCCATACCATTGAGCATGAATTTTATAGTGAAGCTTGGACAGGGAAATAGGATCACCCCAGACCTGAATCACAACCGCTAGAACTTGAAGATCTAGGGCTTTCTTCCCCAAAACGGCATCCGAGGCATCAATCAATGGAATTGGAATCGGAGCAGGCTGCGAGGGAAAAACCGAACTCTGTGCATGACCCCCCAAATCCTTTACCAAATTCGCAGAGGCATTCGCCATATGACTCGGAGCCTTATTTTTAGAAACCCTCCAATTTTGTTTGCCCTTGTGCCATGTTCCCAGATTTCGAGCCCGATTTTAATGTCGTCGGAAAAACCCTCTGAAGTAAGCAGAAGAAGGGACAAACTGAAATGTTTTCTCCTCCGAAGAGCGAGCGGGCGAAGCCAACACATCCACCCATCCACCCTCCTGAAAAACCCATTGCGGCACATTTCCAGCTCGGGCGCCAAACAGATCCTTTGGAGGAAGCAGATCAGACACCGCCTCATCCCCCAACGCTGAGCCCTCTGCCTGCCAATCGCATCAATCTCCAAACTTCACTCGCCCCGAAAGTTCGCCATTTCCATCTTTTAGGGAAAAACTGTTGTTGAAAAATACCGTTGAAATATAGAGGGCAGAATGGATCTGGTGGGCAGAGCATCAAGCTGCTCTTCAGCGCCAATGTGAGGCGCAAGCTCCAACCACAGCTTCCTGCGGGCTTCTATGGAAATGCCTTTGTGCTTGCCTGTGCAGAGAGCACTGTAGATGAGCTCACAGAGCTCCCTCTTTCCTACGCTGTACAACTTTTGCAGAAGGCCAAGGCCAGACTTTTGGATGATTATGTACGCTCCGTGATTGACTATTTGGCTGATAAAAGTGTCCGGCCTGATATGGTGGCGAGCTTGGTGACTTCACAGTGGTCGAGAATGGAGCTAATGGATGTGGATTTTGGGTGGGGGAAGCCCCTTCATGTTGGGCCCCTTGCCAGTGACATATATTGCCTTTTGCTGCCTTCTTCCTCTCCGTCGACTGCTGCCCTAGATGTTCTTATCGACGAGCCCGGTTGCGCTCCCCAGTCTTCGCGCAGAAACTTTAGATCATGTTAGTCTCATGTTCGAACTATATATATATAAAAGTTATTCGAATTAAAATAGGTAAATATAATACACATAATTTAAAAAAATATATGTCTATAAATACATATAATTGAAAACGTAAAAGTAAAAATTAAAATAATAAAAATAGAGATCAACAATTTTTTATAAAGCTAACAAAATTAAATATAATATTACTTGATATTATAGATTTGCAAGTGTACTATATAGGATGTGTAGCCATGAATAAAATTAATTTGATTGTGTAATTATAAAATATCAAATAATTTATCATTTATAGCATGTAATTATACAAAAGTATTTTAGAAATACAACATTATTTATTATAAATTAATTATATTTCTTAACTAAATATTTTACTAATATTTTGAATTGTAATGAATAAAAATAATAATTTTAAATATTTATTAGCTTAATAAATTTATTATTTATCATTAAAATTTTAATTATTATTTTCAATAATATTTATTATTAAGAGGAAAGGAAACTCAAAAAATAGGATATATAAACCTACAAACTTTTGGATCAATTGTTGGATCTTAGAGTAGGATTAGGTTGTAAATAACTATAAAATAGGGGGAAAACAAGAAATTGTAAAAAATTTCATAATATTCTACTAACAATATTCTATCCTCTTTTTAACACTATTTTGGATATAAAATTAATTGGAATTTATAATAGAAATAGGTTAGAGTAGAAATAGGTTGTAAATAACTATAAAATAGGGGGAAAACAAGAGATTACATAAAAAATTCATAATATTCTACTAACAACATTTATCTTATTTTTAGCAATATTTTGGAAATACAATTAATTGGATTTTATAGTAAAAATGGGTTAGAAATAATTATAAATAATGAAAAGGATAAGAGGTTGTGGAGATTTATTTATTTATTTTTTTGGCGAGGTGGCAATGCCACTTGATATATTTTATTAATAATAAATAATTTTTGCAATATATTTAAAAACTGATTCAAACTGAGCTCCCAGAGAAAAGAACTAGCAAGAAAAACTCTGGTCATTGCTCATCAACAAGATTATAGAAGAGAAGTAGTGAACAATTTTTTAGTTGTAGCTAGTTACAAAATAGAGATTAGCAAAGGAGCATGTAGACTCTTTTACACATAGGAGCATGCAAGCTTGTTTTACAGAATAGGAGCATGCAAACTTATTTACAAAATAAGTTCTTGGGATATCTTGAATGCCCTACAACAAAGGACTCCTGCAATCAAAATTGACATGCCCCTGCACCAAAAAACAACTGCAACCAAAAAATATATATACTACAGAACACAGAGAATTTACAAGAAACGCAAGGTTCCAAAACATGACTAACACCAACGACATGAGATCTACGGTCTGCCATTATAGACAAATGCCAAAGGAGAAGAGGTGAATGCAGAAATGCTAGAGAGAAATGAAGCCCAAAATTTTTATGTCGTAAATGAAAAGAAAGAGGAGATATATCATAAAAAACTGACAAACTAAAAGAAGCGGCATACAGAGATAATCATGAAAACAATGCTACGTCAAACTTTAAATGACATATGAAGGATGGATTCCCAATGTGAAAATAAATATCTCTAGATTTCACACCAGAAGAGAGTACTAAACACACGAACAACATCAATAACAACCAACTCATCATTAATGAATGCCAAGTGATGGTCAAGTAAAGAAAAGTACCTCAAATCAAAACCAAATGGAATTATGAAAAGAAATACCTCACCAAGAGAAGAGAATATCAACTCGTATAAACGAGCAATCATATAATAAGAAAGATTAAACCCTCAACTCTATAGAAGCTATAATTAATAGGTTTGGGAAGCTCATCAAATCACCCCCCAATCAAGAGGAATCAATAACAATTTTGTCACAACCCATATTAGCGAGGCAATCAGCCAATGCATTACCTTCACGATAAACATGTGAGATGATGAGGTGCTCAAACGTATCAAGAAGAGTCCATATTTGTTCAAGAATATACCGGAAATGCCAATTATCAACTTTTCTTGCCTTGCAAGCATTAATGACAATAGCTGAATCACCTTCAATATGAAGGTATTTGAAATTCAAATCCTTAGCCATAACAAGACCTTCTAAAAGAGCACAAGCCTCGGCCATATTAATTGTTGTAGGAGAAATTGGCATAGCTTTTAATGCTAATAAAGAACCCAAATGATCATGAAAAACTATCCCTATTCTTGAATCACCTGGATTTCCATGGGAGGATCCATCAAAATTCAATTTACATAAAGGGGCATTAAGATGCCATTTTATGGAATTTCTATCTACAGGTGTTTTCTGAATCCTTGGAAAGGCGGGTGATATAGGAATAATGATACTTTTCCAAGAAGAGATCACAAAATTGTCCCAAGAAGAGAACTCTGAATTCATGTTAAAATATTTCTGGACATGAGCATTAACTTGCTCAATAATACTTCTTTCCAAAATCCCAAGAACAACCGATAAATCCGATGAGTCACATCTAAAAATGCGCTTGTTTCTTTTCCACCAAATGGCCCATATGACTGAAGAGGGAATTATAAACCACAAACAAGCAAATAGAGAAGATGAATACAAAACTGGCCAAGACTGAAACATGTCCCATAAAGATAAAGGTAAAGGGAATGAAAGAGATAACTTTTGTAGGACAAAATACCAACAACTACTCGCAAACTCACAATGAAGAAAAAGATGATTGACATCTTCAAGAGCTTTACCACATAAGACACAAGAAAAGGAGGCTGCAATATTAAATTTGACTAAACGATCACTAGTCAAAATTCTATTTTGCAGCGCAAGCCAAGAAAAAACACCAGCTTTAGGTAATATTGAGTTATTCCAACAGAACAAAAAGGCATGATGAGGAGCATTTTGATTGGCCATTTGTTGAACAACAAAATATCCTTCTTTAACAGAGTAGTTTCCCGATTTAGAAGGGCACCAAATAAGTTGATCTTTGATGTTAGAAAGGAAAGCCACTTGATCTTGCAAAACAGATTTAAAATTTTGAACTTCCTACAAGGACAATGACAGAGTAGAGGGATCCTTCCATGAGACCTTGTGAGAAAACAGATCAACACTATCTACATAATCAACCAATCTAACTCCCCATGATTGAGAAAGAACAACTGAAACAGAAGCAAGAGAATCATGCTGCGAAAGAGGGGGAAATCCATTCCAGGAGTCTTTCCAAAAAAAAATATTCTCCCCCAAATGGACTTGCAGGAGAGAAAATTAGAGACCACTTCCCTACATCAAATCATAAAGTTCCAAATAGCAGACCCCTGTGGAGGATTAGAAATTGTGAAGATCCTAGTAGGGTTCTGGGAATCCAAATACTTAGCCTACATAATTTGGCACCACAAAGATTGGGGCTTAGTATACATAGACCAAACTAGTTTGCCCCAAAAAGCCCTATTTCTTTTAGATAAGTCATGAATCCCAGCACAACCAACTTGGTTGGAAAGAGACATCTTGGTCAAAGAAATTAGTGGAATCTTTTTATCTTCTGTCATGTTGTTTTTCCAAAGAAAAGATCAAATAATCTTTTCCATTTGGGAGATGATTGATCTGGGAGTTTGAATAACTAAGATATAGTAATTGGGAATGGCAGATAGGACCGTTTTAATGAGAAGTATCCTACCTGAAAGAGACAACCACCTAGTCTTCCAAGCAGAAATACGAGATTTAAGTCTCTCAATAATCTAATTCTAAATCGAAGACTTAGCAGATCCCATAAAGAAAGGAATCCCCAAATAGGTAGAAGGAAGAGAGTCTATTGGGAAACCTAAGATATTCACAAGTCTATCAGCCACCAACTAAGGAGTATTAAAAATGAAGATCTTGGATTTATGGGGGCTAATATGTTGGCTAGATCCAGTAGTATAAGTATCCAGAATAAATTTAATATGAGTAGCCTCTTGAATAGAAGAAGAACCAAATAAAAGTGTATCATCGGCAAAAAGGTTATGAGTGATTGATATATCAGAGTTAGGAATTAATACCCCTTGCCAAAAGCCTAGATCCCTTTGCTTAATAACCAATCGACTAAAAGCTTCTGCCATAATGATAAATAAGAAAGGAGATAAAGGATCTCCTTGTCTAACACCCTGGGTTGAAGAAAAGCATCCAGAGGGAGCTCCATTAATGATGACAGAAAATGAAGTAGTAGAAATACAACTCTTGATCCATTTACACCAGCTTTCAGAGAAACCAATTTTTCTCAAAACTTTAAGCAAAAAAGCCCAGCAAACTTTATCATAAGCCTTCATCATATCAAGTTTGACCACAAAAGCTGGGATATTGGACGAATTTATGGAATGTAAAGTTTCATGAGCAAGAATTACTCCCTCATGAGTTTCCCGACCTGAAACAAAACCTCCTTGTTGAGGAGAGATGATATGAGGAAGGAGAATTTTAAGTCTTAAATAAATAGCCTTGGTGAAGATTTTGTAAATAGAGTTGCACAAAGAAATGGGTCTAAATTCAGCAAAAGTTTGGGGATTCTTAGATTTCGGGATAAGGGCAATATAAGTGATGTTAAATTTTTTAAGGATATACCCACCCCTCCTAGACTCTTCCAAAGCCATTAATAATTCAAAGCCAATAAAATCCCAACATTTCTGAAAGAACAAGATAGTAAACCCATAAGGACCTGGAGCTTTGTCAAGGGCCATGGAAAAAACAACAGAATGAAGCTCATCTAAAGAAAAAGGCCTCATAAGAAAGTCATTATCCTCATGGGAAACAAGGGAGGGGATAGAATCTAAAAGCAAATCCACATGATGATCCATGGAGGAAGGAGAAAAAGGAGATAACAATTCCTTAAAAAAAGACACCCCCTCCTCTCTAATTTGCTGATCTGAATTAAGGACATAACCAGACTTAGAATCCTTCATACTAAAAATTGTAGAAGAAGCTCTTTTAAGCTTGGATTTAGCTTGAAAGAAGGCAGTATTCCTGTCACTTTAAGCCAAACCTTACGAGACTTTTTCTGCCAATAGATTTCAACCCGGGAGCAAAGGATCTCCCAGTAAGCTTGCAATTTCTTTTGAGCATCATTAGTGGAGGAATTAGTGCCATGTCTAATAATCTCCTCATTAACAACCTTCAAATAATTGGCAATTGCCTCTTTTTCATGAAAAATATTCTTAAAGACCAATTTATTCCAAGCCATAATTTGAGATTTCATGAATTTCAGTTTGGAATAAAATTGGAACATCTTGGTCCCTTTGCAAAACAGAGCACTTATCCACCATTGCTTTAATAAAGAAATAAAATGAGGATGAGTGAACCACATTTTCTCAAAATTAAAAGAAGGTCTAACAGAGGGAACATGATCCAATTTATCAAAATTGAGCAAAATTGGGAAATGGTCAGAATCTGAGGAGGTAAGAATCTCAGAAGAAAAGGAAAAGTTGCTCAAACGTAGGTTTAGGGAAATAAGAAATCTGTCAAGGCGAGAGGCAATCTGGCATTTAGATCTCCTATTAGTCCAAGTGAAAGAACCATTAAAAGGGAAAATATCGAATAACACACTGTTTTGTACAAAGGAAGAAAAGTCATTAATAACCTTCTGAGCTGTTGGATTACCCCCTCTTTTTCCATTCGAGGAAAGGAGAGCATTAAAATCACCCCCAAGCACAATAAAAAAATCATCATATCGTAAAAACAATTCAGATAAGGAATCCCATAAGTCGGTTTTATTTGAAGGAGAAGTCAAACCATAAATATTAAACAGAACAAAAGAGACTTCAAACTAGTCAACCTTTAACAAATGCCAATGAGAAGCAAAAGATAACATCTCAACTTTGACTGATTTAGGATTCCATAAAGTTATAAGACCACCAGAAGCACCCAAAGAAGGAACATGAACAACTTTCCAAAGGGGCCATTTGGAAATTATGTTATCAAAAGAATCTTGAGAAAGTTTAGACTCTTGCAATAAGATGATGTCCGCTTTTGAAGAATCAAGAAATTTCTTGATCCTTCCCCTTTTGTCACAGGCATTTAAGCCCCTAACATTCCAAGATAAAATCCTCATTTATCACAAGGAGAGCAACATGCCCTCCTTGTTTTGACATGGGAAGAAAATTTCTCTACAATAGTGGATTGAATACTAGCCGCAATCTCCTCCTTGATTTTAGCCAATTTTGGTTTTCGACCCCTCTTCTTAGGAGTTTTAACAATAGGGCAGGAAACAAAAGGAGATTGCTCTAAGGCTAGCTTCTGAGAGATTAAATACATACACATTAGAAATAGTTGAAGAAGGACTATCAATAAGATTCACATCCACACCTTCAACTGAATTTGGCTGAGAAGAGGAAACATGACAACCATCCTGGACAGGTCCCGAAGAGGCAGAAGCAGAAGAAAAAGAAAAATCAGGAAATTCCTTTGCAACAATCTCATCAAATAGATCAAAAGAAACTGAAAAATAAAATATCTGAAGCAATAAGCTGGATCTTCTCTTCAGAAATGGAAAGAGAAGAAGGGGACCTTGGAATGGGCAAAAAAGAATCACTATCAAAAATCAAACTATGAACAATTTTGGTACCATCCGCTAGACCCACAAAAGAAGAACGAGGAGAAGAATTAACAGAACAATGGTTTATGCAACCATTCGAAGGTAACAACAATTTTGGAAACGGAACCGAAGGACAAGAAATTTGAAAAAAACTCACAGAGGAGAACATAAAAGGTTCAAAACGAAATTCAGAAGACCAATAATCCTTGAAAGGACTAGGAAGAAACTTAATAGAACAAAACCGATGAATGACAGACAGAACAAAGAAGAACATGACTAGAGAGCAGAGAAAAGTAAAATCCATCAGAGGCACATCACATACTGTATATCCAGAAAAAGGAATGAGAGATGTAATAGAAAGAGGTAAAGGAGCAGAATCCTTAACATTACGATACTTTAAAGACTGACGATCCTTACTTTTAAAAAGGGAACATTGGCAAAAATTAGATGAAAAATCTAAACAAATTTGTAAAGGTGCATCGGAATCACCACAACATTGAGAGGTGAAATGGCCAAGTAATAGAGCACAAGAATGAATGGCGATCAAATCTTGAATCACCACAGGCTGAATCCATGCACCATATTTGGAGCAAATAGTAATCTCAGAGGGAATGGGTTTAGACAGATTTAATAACAAGCAAACCCTAACCAGAAGATGAGGTCGTTCGAAAGGAACTAAATCATGCTTAATAAAAATGCCCAATTTGTTTGCCAAGATTTCAACCATATACATATCACGATACTCCAAAGGAAGACCCGGGAAATTTACCCAAAAGGGCATAAATTGTGGCTTCACCGATTGAATATCAAAATGAGGAGACCAAGCATAGGTAAAAATTCCTAACCCAAAACAAAACCACCCTTTAAATTTATGCACACAATCCCTATACTTTTCAGAATCGAAAATCACAGTGAAATATAGAGAATCTTTATCAAACAGAAATAAATCCTTCCTACCATCCCAATTAGACTTTGCCCATGTTAACAGTTTACCAAAAGAAACTAGAGAAATAAGCTTACCAATGAGGGCAGTAGAACGCAATAACTTCACAGAGTCCTGAATCATGTAATCGGGGAATATAAGCTTATACTGCACAAAAGAATGCGGATTACCCCTTATCGAATTGGAAAATGCAAAGCGAGAGTTATGGGGAAGTGGATTTGGATGGAAGGGAGCTCGTTTAGCAACATTAATGTCATTCGGGGAAGAAAGGAATTGAGGTTTGAAACCAAAGTGTTATTTGGCCAGGTGACATAAGATGGGAGGGAGATCCAGAAGAAGCTAATGGGGAAAAACCATCAGGACGTGGGGAGCCATCATAGATGTCGAATGGCGGTTGAGGCAAAACATATCTATGCTTCCTAGGTTTTTTAGAACCAAAAAAGGAATGAAAATTTATTATTTTACTTTATTAACGATATTTTGTCATGTTAGATTTAAAAAAATATAGCAAGAAAATAATTTGTCTAT
Source organism: Cryptomeria japonica (assembly GCF_030272615.1). Lineage (NCBI taxonomy): Eukaryota > Viridiplantae > Streptophyta > Pinopsida > Cupressales > Cupressaceae > Cryptomeria > Cryptomeria japonica. The sequence continues at coordinate 501,304,079 of NC_081408.1, forward strand.
GTGCAATCCAAATGCTTGAAAGAATACTGCTAGAAGAGTAGAGAATAAATAAATCATTTTTTTTCATAAATATAGCAACATCAAAGAATAAATAAATCACAAAATTTGTTATAACATAAACAAGTTATCAATAATAGTCTTGATTATCCATAATAGTCTTCATCATTTTATTCATAATCGTCTCGATCATTTTATTCATAATAGTGTTGATCATGGTCCTCCATTAGAATGTCATCAGAACCTGTAAATTAAAAAAAAAAAATTATAAAATCAATTCAAAATCTTAAATTCAAAATTGTTAAAAATCATTTCATACTTTTTTTACCATCTCCAATTTGCATTGCATCCATTGTTGTTGGTGTCTGGTTAAGATCAATACAAAACGATAACCTCTCTTCTCCAATGTTTTGTTGATCATGTAAAGCTGCAATGATATGTGCATTTGATAAATGAACAACATGGATAAAAGTTAAGTGTAGAAATCTAAATAACATTAGCATTCTTACTTACCTAGAATGGTTTGTTGAAATGTCTGAGTGGGGATATGACTGAGTGCTGATGGTTGACTTTCACAAATTGCACCTATTATTTATTTGATAAAATATTTAAAAAAATGGTTAAATAGGAAGTAAGAAATATTTAATTTAATTAAGCACACATTTAATAGCTAATAAAATTACCATCTATAATGTGTACTTCATCTATTGTTGCTTGATTTAGATCCACAAAGAAGGGCAATCGACCTTGTCGAGCATTGTTTTCTTCATCCAAAGCTACAATGGCCTATTATTAATATATGAAATAAAAAAAATGAATTATTGCTATGTCAAATTTTTAAAAATATAATTTTGAAAACATGTACTCACTATGTTGTTGCTTGATATTAGCACTTTCTTTGACTATTGCTATGCCTAAATGATTGAAGGCCTTTTTATTCTTTTTCTTTCTACCACTTATAGAGGGGAACTGGAATTTTTCATTTAAGCTTTGACTAATGGCATTTCCTCTTGGATGCATAGAATGATGTTTGTGCAGTTTGCTTGGACTAAACCATGGCGGTATTCGTTTCATAAGTATATTCTTTGAGCCAGGGATCGATGTAAATTTGGAAGATGAAGCAAGAGATACTTCGAGATCATTTTTAAATCTCTCCACACATTCACTGAAAATAAGTTTTTTATCTTCTTTGCTTGGTAAATCTTGGAGTAGTGAAGTTAAATAATCAATGGAATTTTGGAACTTATTATTGGAGGTATCAGATGATTTCTAGACATCTATAATAGAAACAAAAAAGATAATGTCAATAAAAATGAAAAAAACATAATAATTTATTAACAAAAATGGTGATAATAAAATTACCTATTCTTAGGTCTTCACCAATGACAACCTCATTCATATCTTGATCTTCAAAATGAATACAACAATATATAATTTGAATAAGAGTTCATTAAATTTTAAGCACCATGAAATTCAATTAATATTGTATTACAAAGATCACATCAATATTACCAATGGTATTATTCCCATGACTAAATTTCCCTCTAACATCATCATCATTAACCAATAGAGAAACATCTATAATTCAACAAAAAAATTATAGTTAGTTTTAACAAAAAAAGTATAGTAATTATTAAAAAATAGATATAAAATACTTCAATGTTGAATGAGACTTACCAACAACTTGTTCATGCTCATTTGTTTTATTTCTCTTTAGGAGATCCAAAAATTTTAACACATGCTTGCATGTTTTCCCCCTTTGTGCCCACTGACAATCACACACATGCAAATTCGGTCCAAATATTCTCACAAGATACCATTTCATTGGAATAGATTGACTTTTTATCTTGTATGTGTTAGGGAGGAGTTCATGTGGATGACAATCTGCATCCCCTATTATTTTTTACCTCTCTAATGTACTCATATAATATCTTTCTTTTTTGAAGTTAGTTAAAAATCTAGATATTTGCAAATATCTTTTGTTTTTATAGAATGGCTCAACCCTATTAAGAAGTGTATGAATAAGGCAATCCATTCTCCTTGTGCATTTCTTAGCACGATCACTTAGATAATGACTCTTGATGTGAAAATGGTAAGACTCTATAGAAGCATTGGTTTCCTAATTTGCATGAGAGAAGTTTCGAAATCTTTTTGCCCACATTGCTATACAAACAAACATAATAATGTCTTAGTAAATACAAAAAGTAACAAAAATGATGTAATTGTATAAAAGAGAAAATTGAATAATTTGACAAAATTACCAAGACGACCCTCATTATGGCACCAAGTTTTTTGAAAATAATCAATGAATACCTTCTCTTCTTTGAATTCCTCCATGATTTTTTTTATCGACTTTTATCACTCAATGTATACATTATTTTACCCAATCTATCAAACATTTTTGTTCCAACATCCTTATTGTTTTCATACCTAGATTGTAAAAGACAATATTAACCAATAGAGTTCAAAAATGTAATGTTCTACATAATTTAATTAAATATTGACTTACCTGTACACATTTTTCAACCATGCTTTGCGTACATGCCAAATGCATAGAAGTATTCGACAATCAAAGGATAATATAATCTACAAATTACATTAAATAAGATGATCAGTAGAATTGTAACAACATAAATTGTGAACTTGAAATTTCTTTAAATTGTAAATTATTAAAAGATATATTATTACAAAATAAATACCAAGTAATTATGATGAGTTAAATTTACTTTAAATATAGAGAGTAAGGGTAATAAAAACCCGATGACTTCAATCTCAACATTGGCATCATCTATCATGAATGCATTGACATGCCAATCTTCTTTATATTGCTTCCCTCATTTATAAACTTATGTTAGCCACTCATTTATATCCTCAACTTTATTTCTTGAGGATATGGCCCATGCAATAGGTACACCAACCTCTTGTTCATAAAAAACAAGCAATGTATATAGTTGATACTGCACATAAGTATATCATTGTTAAACTAATCTATTTAATCGAGTCAAATAAATGATCAAATTAAAATTTATAAATATAAATAACATGTTTCCACTTACACAATACTTATTTGTTGAGAATGTTGAATCCATTGCAATAATTGAGTTGTGAGAATGTTTAACCATCATTTCTTGCATCCATTGTGTTTGGATGCCTATGATAAAAGGAACATTATCTACGTTGTTTGGTCTTTTGTAGTAGAAGAATTTATCACTTTCCTATGCATGCCACAAGCTGACACTTATTGCATCATCTTCATTCTTTTGAGATCGAATGAAGTGCACTCTTTTCCATGCATTCAATACATCTTTTCTTAATAAACATGCATCTCTCTTATTCATTAGCTTAATCAAACTATGGTCTAAGTAGTTTTTTTCACATATTGTGTCGATCCCCACACCCATTAGTAATAATGATTCAATATATGATTTGCATTCATTAGATAACCTTGGTGCAAAATTGACTCTTGGATTAGCAGAAGGGTCATCTTTCCCATTACAAAATTCACCATTAGAATCATAATGGCTCCACTCATTATATCTAATTATTGCAACTTGTGGTCTACCATACATGACCTTAACATGAAAGTGGGCTCGACAACCCCTTTTTTGGGTAAACTTTCGTATCCTTTTTATGTTTTCAGGTTTGTTTCTATTGTCTTCAGAGCCATAAGCACACCAATATCTATTTATACACACACACAAAAAAAAATATTTAGAGACAACAAAAATTAAATCTAAAAATAACATAGTTATTGGTTATATCAAATCTAGACAAACCTTGTGTGTATCTTGGTAGCATGGTTTGTAGGGCTTGTTAATTTGTACTCTCTATGCATTTTGTGTATAAATGATGTCTCTGTACTATCCAACAAACCTTCTCCTTTGACAAAATGAGGGAGTCTTTCAAGAGGGATTGCAACACATAAGTCCTTTTCACCATTATCAGCTCCAATAGGTGTCCATTCAAGGTCCTCACTTGAGAAATGATTTCTTTGGTTGGAAACCTCTTGCACATGTAGTTCGATGAGTGATTCCCATTTATTTCTTTTGACCATTTTGAGAAAAAAAAAAGATGATCAATAGTCCTTGCTCTTGTTAAAAAAATTATGAACTATATTGATTTTTATATTCACTCCATGAACTAAATGCATACTATTGACTATGAGGAAATCATAAAAAATACAATAATTTTTTTAATACAATCTAACTTTGTGATCTTGTTCAATATATTTAATTAAACTTTTTAAATTACATAACGCAATTACGAGTAAATTTATGAATAGAAAAAAATAATTCATATGTCATGTCCCCTCTCTAGCGCCTACAAAATGTTTTCATATTTCCTTGATAATGTGCCTACAAAATGCCTTTTGAAGTGGAGGGAGTAAAGTAGGTTTTTTTAACAATGAGGTCTAATTAATAAAATGTTATATAAAAAAGAGGCTTAAATGTGCACTTATACTAAGTTTCAAAATAAATGACTAAAAAAATATTGTTAGGCTTAGGAAAATTATGTAGGGGATATTTGATTGAAGAATCCACAAGATCATTTCCTTTAGACATAGATGACCTTACATTTTTTGTTTGAAGAATCCACAAGATCAAGGGATTCCTTAAGAGATAGATGACCTTACATGTTTGGTTTGAAGAATCCACAAGATCAAGGGGTTCCTTAAGACATAGATGACCTTGCATGTTATAGACCTATTCTACTTCTTAGAGGTGGTTAGAGGTGTTTGGCTAAGAGTTAATGAGTTTGCATTGTTAAACTATATTCACCAAGATGACTTGCAATAGGACCTATAAGTCAACCTCAGATATATTATAGACACTAACACGAAAACAAGGATACAAATAAAATATAGAAGTTATAAGGTTGTGATTTCAATCATTAGAGTAAGATAATGCAAATGTGTTTATTAAATTTTCAATTCAATTTAGAGATATTGCATGATAAATGAAGATTTCCAAAAGAAAATTGACACAAAAAAAAATCAAGTTTTGACAATCAAAAGAAGTATAAACCATAATATTTTACAAATCATATATATAGATATTTAATAGAGTTCATTTTGTACATATTTGTATTCAAATGAATTCATATGATAAACACTTTCCCCCTAATAATGAGCAAATTGACAAGCAATGAACTCTTAGATAATGATACATTCGTTTTATTACATCTCATTTTTAATTCAATTAAAAACTATTTATATAATAAAAAAAAATTGTTGTTATTAATTCTAAAATATTCTATAAGCATTCTACTTTGTACTTTGTTCTGGGGGAGTTGTGACTATGAAAAAAGAGGTTGTTTGATAGATGGAAGCAAAATCATGGTTATGAGAAACCTACTTAACTGTTGATACTACATTGGGACAAAACAAATAGAGTTGTGATGGTTGTAATTATATATTGTTATTCAAATGTTGGATAAATGAGTTTGATATGAAATTTGATGTAATAAAAATATACACAATGTAATCCAAAAATAATAACAACCATTATATATTATGTTTCTTAAATTACAATTTGCATAAAGAGAAAAATAAATAAGAAAGTTCATAAAGCTTGATTTATGATGACTACAGAATCTGATCACTATATAAGTATTCTTATCATTTCACATCAAACTTGTAGAAATATGTTTTTGATATAAAGAAAATAAAAATGAGAATAATTGTATCTTTAACTAAATAATTTCATAATTATCACGGATAACAAAGTATGGACAAACATAATAAAGGAAACAAGAAAATAAAACAGTATGGGCTTTAAAGTGTATCGTTGGCTACTGGCTACAAGGAAGATGTTGGCATGGCTGCACAAAAATATTTTTAAATGGCCTTGGTTGCAGGTATGCCAAAGTCATAGCTTCTGTAATCCTTAGTTGTTCTAGGTAGTAATTCGCTCTACAAAAATCATTATTTTAAGATAAATATTATTAAGATAAAATGCTGTATTATTTTGAAAATAACTAATCCAAATCAGTTTCACTCATGTTTGCAAATTTTCTCTCAGTTTTACTTTGTAATTAATTTTGTATTGCTAATTTGATGAATGCACATGAATATCGTGTAAATCTGATTTATTTATTTATTTTTAATTTATAATTTTTATTTTTATTTTTGAAATTTCCACAACTTTGTGATCTTTTTATCTCTATCTATTTATGGATCAAACTTGAATTTAATTTCATTCTGTTTGGAATTTTAATTTTCTATAGCAATCATTGCCTTCAAAGTGTCGAAAAAATACAAAAAAGTACATCAAACTTATAATCTTAATCTTCAGTTAAAACAAAGATATACAATCCTTTATTAAAGCCATTGAAGTCTAGTTAAAAAATATGTACAATCACAACTAAATATATAAATACATATTGATCAACACAAAATCAAATAATATTAAAACTGATCTGAGTTACATAGCATTGGCTTGACTCCAACCTGAAAACGAGTGGCTTGGATTGACAAAAATGAACAGAGGTGGTAATGAGCAACCCAGCGAATTTGAAGCTTTGAATGTGATCCAGAGAATTTGTAGCTTTGAAAGTGATCCGCTTCTTTCTTTCTTTTAGTAATAAAATTGGTTTAATAGATTTTTAACACTTAGCTACATGCGAAGAATGCATGCAATAAAGAATTAACAGGCATTCATTTGGGGAACTGATTCCATTCGGAATTACATGCACTTAACATTAAAAAAAAAGGATGAACAAATAGGCATTGAAGTAGATAGTTGCTTCAATTTTAGAAGTGCATGCACAGGAAGGAATTGCACCCAGCTAAATGGGGATAATGAAACTTTCATTGAAACAGATAATCTCTTCCATTCAGAAGTACATGCACAAAATGAATTGCAGCCAGAAGCACAAACAAGTTCCAGTCGATTTCATCAAAAGTACATGCACAGAATGAATTGCAACCAGAAGCACAAACAAGTTCCAGCTGATTTCATCAAAGCTTGTAAACGATATAAACAAAGAGGAAATTCACAATTTACGGCAGTGAAAAAGAAAGAGTAAAAGAGTAAAATTGTAATTTACAGTAAGCCACTTCCATTCAAAAGAACGATATGCACAGAAAGAAGTTCCAGCAAAAAACCTACAATGATTTTTCCGAAGCCAGTAAAATAGAAAGTAAAGAAAATTCACAATTTATGGCAGCAAAAAAGAGTAAAATCGTAATTCACGGCAATGATAGCCAGTTCCATTTAGAAGGACGACATGCACAGAACGAAGTTCCAGCTGATTTCACCAAACACTGCAATGATTTTTCTCAGAAAGTAGTAAACAATAGAAAGAAAGATAGAATTCACAATTTATGCAGCTAAAAAGGAAAGAGAAAAATCAAAATCATAATTTACAGCAATTAAAATTTGAAAAAACAAGTTTTAACGGAGTTAGCCTAACTGAAGTCTTCCCGATTTTACATCACTCAAGTCTCGACTCGAAGTTTTAATGGAATTAACTTAAGTCTTTTAGATTTTACTATCACTAGTTTTGCACTCAATTAGGGGAAAGGACCCAGTAGTTGTGCACCCTAACTTCGTGCCTCTCAAAATCTTACTTGGAAATTTCAAATCACTCCGATTTTTTTACAACAACTTACTTGGCAAGTCCCTTGCTTATAACTAAGGTTTCAGGGCCACATCATCAAATATGATGCCACATCAACATGCTTTTTGCCAAGGTGTCCAAAACAACCCCCCCAAAAAGTGAGACCAATAGGCATGCAAAAGAGACCCCAATAGTTATGCAGCTGATATGGCATCACTTGATTGGTTACTTTTTATAATATTAGTACATTTCTTAACAACTATTGATACATTTCCTAACAATTGTTGGTACATTTCCTAACAAAAATAATTTTTTTTGTTTCAAACAATAGGTTTTATTTGTTTAATTTTTGGAACAAAAGGTATCAACAACCCTCACAACAATTGATACATGCTCAACTATGACTGTAGCTATTCTAGCTCCAAAAAGGCATGCCATGCCATGATGCGGTTCCAAAATCGCATGCCCTCCATGATGTCATCAAACACGTTCTGGGATCCACCATCGGGCTGACGTGGAGGCATATTGCCATTTTGCGGTTGACAGAAAACATTTGCACATAGCTAACATTTTCCGGCTGTTCTCACGGTCAGTCATGCGCACGACTAAATTTGAAATGACTACATGGGAGGGAATTTTTTGAAATTCTATTCCCACTCAAACAATTCAAAATTTTTAAAATACCTAAAACTAGATGCTTTTTCATTTTCCATGTGAGGTGTAGCCATGAACGAAAGCCAGACGAAGAAAGCATGAAAGGAATAAAAAATGCAGTGGGATTTGAGGGCCCATGGGTGTGGAAGTAGACTGTTTTCATCCAAAGGTTTGATTTTTTTTACAGCCTTCATTATATGATTTTTCTTACGTGATGGTGAGATGTTTAGATTTTTATGATTCTCAATTTTTTGGGGGATTTATGTAGCAAAGGCAGGTGCTAGTTTTCTTGGTGCTACTGTATAATCTAGTAAACTCTTCCCCTCAAAGTCGTGCTAGTTTTCTTGGTGCTGGTGTATAATCTCGTAAACTCTTCCCCTCAAAGCTTTTGAATCAAATTTAGTTGTACCTATTCATGTGGTTAAATTGCATCTTCGCAGGTATTGAACCTTTGAATTCCTTGTCCATTGCCTCTGTGAGTGTTGTGCCCTATGCCAGGAGTATCATCGAGTCAAATCCGCTAAAACTGGGTCTGATCTGTTCGTATCATCACCTAGAAGGCAGGCTTGGCATGAGACAAGTTCTACAAATTACTTGAAGAAGAAGCTTCACTACCAGGTTTTGATGGTCCATTTTATTTGGAGACAAGTGCACCCAATAGTATGTGGAAATCTCATCCACATACTTACAGCCGCAGCACAAAATCTTCCACTTCCATGTCTCTCGATGGACGATAGATGCTGTAAAATTGCCTCATACCACAACCAACCCAAATGTAAGCTTTTAAAATTCATTTTGAGCCACAGGTACATAAGTGTACAAGGTGGATCGAGGATCTGTATGGCATGCTCTTGCTGCTATAACCTATTTTTTTAATTTGAATCCAGAGAAATCTAGGGTTTTCTTAGGATAAGGGTCTATAATCTTTCAATCTGGAGGAAGAAATTTAAAATTGAATCTAGAACTGAACTAACCCCAGACTAAACTGTTGTAACCTTCCTATTACTGTCTGTATACTCTAAGGATTCAGCTTGGCTTTTAGGCTTACAGGTGTAAGTATTGGGTTGTGTCTATTCTGGCTCCAAATGGGCGAATTTGTCAGACTAACAGTGATGTGTTATGCAATCTCAGTGATCCAATAAAAAATCTATGGTTAAAAAGGTGGGACTAACATCGTGTGTTAGTCACGTGGTATGCCATTTTGGAGCCAAATAGACATGTCCGTAAGTATTTGTAATGTATCTGAATATGATAAGTATTTATAGTTTAGTATAGCTTTTAATGGCAGCATTTAAATCGTTGGATTTATAGCAATATATTTATTGTGATCCAAGTTGACACGAATGTAATTATGTAGAACTGTATAAAAATATATTGTCAAAAAAAAAAAGCAAATTGCAGAACTTTTGAGATTGTGGCATCTGTTGAACATGTTATATTTTCATATAAATTTTAAGGTCAATGCAAAATGTATTTATCATAAGTTGTATCATTTTTGTGGATGGCAATGTTTATAGGAAAAATTTAGCTTACTATTCAAATATCAATTACCTTATAAGAAGTATAGTCAAGTTTAAATTTTTAAAGATATAAATTTATTTGCATTTTCTTAACTACGATATATGAAGACAAATTCGAATTATTCACTTTTCACCATTGTAAACTTAAATTTGATATATTAGTATTTTACATTTTTTTTTTATTAATATAATATATCAAAGAATGAATAATCAAAGAATGAGTATATTTTTATTATTTTTCTCTTTTGTTGATTTAGAGAGAAATAATATTTCCAAAGGGATTTGTTACTATTGGAAATTTTCGGAATTTATTAAGTTAAAAATTCTCTAAACATTATTAAATGTAAATAGACAAATCTTTGAGAAATTTTAAAATGATTAGTGTAACTTTTGAAAGATATCTTTGAAAATCATTTGAATGTTAGGGGTCCTATTGTGTCTAAATCATGTCTATCATGATACATAGGTGCACCAAAACAAAAACGCTAATACAAAGGCACCCCCTCAATATGAGTTGCATCACATTGATATGTATCTTCATCTTATATTGCAACTCATCCACATCATTGTAACTAGGTCATGATTCATATAAAATTAATATATCCACTATGACATGCATTTTTATCAAACTCATGGATACAAAGTTGTAATATATTACCACTACAAATGTTGAGTTTATTTTTCATTTTAGACTCAAAATTAAAATTCAATCCTTCAATCCAAGCATGATGTAAGTCTATATGGAATGTCTTTGAAGAAGAGGTAAGGATTTTAGAGTTTTTATCCAATTTAATTCCTTCATAAAAAAATATCCACAATAGAACCGCCCTTGTGGATAAGTTCTAGAATGATTTTGCCTTGAGTTCAAAACCTCTTCACAATCAACATTATTAGGGTCAACACATTTAATTAATGAATTTAAAGAACAATCTCAACATCATTTGCACCATGAATAACTAGTATTTCTAACCCATGCTCTACAAATTTACCAAGGTAAGAAGCTTGTTCATTTATAGAAAAACACTTTTCCTTATCAATATTCATATTAGTAAGATTTTTATGTGAAGGTCAAATCTCTAATTTATCATCATAGGAGAAATTACAACTTATAGAACTACAATAAAATAAATTTATCATCACAATCAACAAGAAATATTTAGTTTGAGATCTTCAAATTGAGTGCCTAAACATTTATCTTTAATAACATCATTAAATAAACTAAAAAATCATTGTCCATAATAACATAATCATTTTTAAGTAATCAAAAGTCCACTTCAGCCATACGTTTGCAAATTCCCTCAAAACAGTAATGGGAGAGAGACGGACCTAAGAGACGGAGAGAGGGGGAGGAGAAGGAGGGAATGGGAGAGAGACAGACCTAAGAGAGGATGGGGGAGGGAGAGAGGGAAAGACGAACATAATAGGAAAGATAGACACCTAAAAGAGAGGGGGGGAGAGAGACCTGGTAGAGAGAGAGAGACAGAGGAAATAATGGGAGAGAGAACCTAAGAGAGAGGGAGAGAGGAGTGAGAGTGAGAGTGAGTGAGAGGAAAGCGAGGGAGGGAGCGAAGAGAGAGATGGATGGGGAGGGAGGGAGAGAGGGAAAGAATGGAGAGAATGGAAAGAATGGGAGAGAGACACCTAAGAGAGAGGGAGAGAGATAGAGAAAGGGAAATGGAGGGGTAGGGAGAGATGGAGAGAGAGAGAAGGAGATAATGAGAGAAAGAGAGAGACACCTAAGGGAGGGGGAGTGAGAGAGATAGAGATAGAGGGAGGGAAGGTGTATCTCCATCTCTCTTTCCATCTCTCTTTCTCTCATTTATCTCTTGTCTCTCCCTCTCAGTCTCTATCTCTCTATCTCACTCTCCTCCTCTCTTAGGTGTATCTCTCTCCCATTCCCTCCCTCTCCTCCCCCTCTCTCCCTCTCTAGGGTCATATGGTATCCTAGGGATCCATGCATGTGTCCTAAGGGGTCATAGGACACTATATGACTCCTTAGGATACCATATGACTTGTAACAACACATAATATGTCATATGGAGTCCTAAGGGGTCATAGGACACCATATGACCCCTTAGCACACCATACGACCCATAATGACACCAAATGGTGTCCTAAGGGGTCATAGAATAGTATATGACCTCTTAGGACACCATACGACCCATAACGACACCGTATGGAGTCCTAAGGGGCCAAATGGTGTTGTAAGGGGTTGTAGGAGACCATATGACTCCTTAGGACACCATACAACCCCTAACAACACCATATGGTTTCCTAAGGGGTCATAGGACAACATAAGACACATAATGAGATGATATGACCCTTAGGACATAATATGACCCCTAACGACATCTAAGGGGTCATAGGGTGTCCTAAAGGGTCATAGGACACTATATGATCCCTTAGCACACCATAGGACCTATGACAATACCAAATAGTTTCCTAAGGGGTCATAGAATACCATATAACCCTTTAGGACACCATATGGTGTCTTGAGGGGTCATATGGCATCCTATGACCCCTTAGGATACCATATGGTGTCATTATGGGTCGTATGGTGTCTTAAGGGATCATATGGTGCCTTAAGGGGTCATCTGGTGTCCTAAGGTGTTATAGAACACCATATGACCCCTTAGAATACCATATGGTCTCTATCTCTTTCCCTTTAACTCTTTTTACCTCTCTCCCTCCCAACTCCCTTCTCCCTCTCACCCTCTATCTCTATCTCTCTCACTCCCCCTCCCTTAGGTGTCTCTCTCTTTCTCTCATTATCTCCCTCTCTCTCTCTCCATCTTTCCCTATCCCTCCCTTTCCCTTTCTCTATCTCTCTCCCTCTCTCGTAGGTGTCTCTCTCCCATTCTTTCCATTCTCTCCATTCTTTCCCTCTCTCCCTCCCTCCCCATCAATCTCTCTCTCCCCTCTCTCCCTCTCTCTTAGGTCTCTCTCTCCCATTATTTCCTCTCTTTCTCTAGTGAGATAGAGAGATAGAGGCAGAGAGAGGGAGAGAGAGTTAAGAGAGAAAGAATGAAAGAGAGAAGGTTCATGGAACATTGTTTAGGCACATATCGCGTTGATGGAAGATTCGACTAACATAGCGTGTTAGTCACTTTCGCTGATTCGCGGACTGAGTGGTCATCATTTCCTTTTGCCCCGTGAAATAGCGAATTCGACTAACATAGCGTGTTAGTAGCTTTCGCTGATTCATGGGTTGTGTGTTCCCCATTTTCTTTTGCCTTGCAAAACCTATGAATTCGACTAACATGGCGTGTTAGTCACTTTCGCTGATTCACGAGCTGTGTGGCCACCATTTATTTTTCCTCACGAAATAGCGAATTCGACTAACATGGCGTGTTAGTCGCTTTCAGGTTGTTTTGGTCTTATCGGCATAGGCTTCCCCGATGTAGTCACTTCATTTGTGTCGAGCTCATCTTCCTCATCAGGCATCAGGATAACTCAAAATGCATCTCCCCGACAATGTATGTTATCTCGATGAGTCTGATTCCCCTTCTTGCTTGGTATCACTTTATCAGAGAGAGTCTCTTTGATAGAGTCCCCTTCTCCATTTAGTGCATCGGGTATCGGGGTAACATAAATTGGGACCTCCTGATAACTCGATGTCACCGCTATGAAGACATGACTCCATCGGTTATTGGCAAGAGCTCCACCGATAGCCCCATCAGGGATTGGGATGACATTTTTTCCTCATTGCCGATAGTGTATGTTATCCCGATGACAATAAAGGGCTTTTGCTGATTCGCAGGCTGCATGGCTGCCATTTCCTTTTGCCTTGCAAAACAATGAATTTGACTAACATGGCATGTTAGTCACTTTCATTGATTCGCAGACTGTGTGGCCACCATTTCCTTTTGCCTCACGAAATAGCAAATTCGACTAACATAGCATGTTAGTCACTTTCACTGATTCGCAGACTACGTGGCCGCCATTTCCTTTTGGACCGCGAAACAATGAATTCGACTAACATAGCGTGTTAGTCACTTTCGGGTTGTTTCAGTCTTATCGACGTAGGCTTCCCCAATGTAGGATGACGTGGAAAGTAAAGAAGGTGCATCTTGAAAAGGATCTGATGGTCTACGTTATTTCGGTGGGTGAAATAGCGTGGAGTTTATCTTTTGTGAAGCAGCGAAAGGATGGTGGGCCCGATAGATTAGGTAGTATGGAGGGACTAACATGCGTATCAGGGTATCAGGTATCGGGGTAACATAAATTGGGACCTCCCGATAACCCGATGTCACCGCTATGAAGACATGACTCCATCGGTTATCGGCAAGAGCTCCACCGATAGCCCCATCATGTATCGGGATGACATTTTTTCCTCATTGCCGATAGTGTATGTTATCCTGATGACAATAAAGGGCTTTCGCTGATTTGCGGGCTGCGTGGCCACCATTTCCTTTTGCCTCGCGAAACAGCGAATTCGACTAACATGGTGTGTTAGTCGCTTTCGCTGATTCACAAATTGTGTGGCCACCATTTCCTTTTGCCTCACAAAACAGCAAATTTGACTAACATAGCGTGTTAGTCACTTTCACTGATTCGCAGACTATGTGGCCGCCATTTCCTTTTGGACCGCGAAACAACGAATTTGACTAACATAGCGTGTTAGTCGCTTTCGGGTTGTTTTGGTCTTAACGACATAGGCTTCCCCGATGTAGGATGACATGGAAAGTAAAGAAGGTGCATCTTGAAAAGGATCTGACGGTCTGTGTTATTTCGCTAGGTGAAATAGCGTGGAGTTTATCTTTCACGAAGCAACAAAAGGATGGTGGGCCCGGCAGATTAGGCAGTACAGAGGGACTAACACGCGTATCAAGGTATCGGGTATCGGGGTAACATAAATTGGGACCTCCCGATAACCCGATGTCACCATAGCGAAAGCCCTTAAGGATGGTGGGCCCAGTAGATTAGGTAGTACGAAGGGACTAACACGCGTATCGAGGCATCGGGTATCGGGGTAACATAAATTGGGACCTCCCGATAACCCAATGTCATCGTAGCGAAAGCCCTTTATTGTCATCGGGATAACATACACTATCGGCAATGAGGAAAAAATGTCATCCCAATACCCGATGGGGCTATCGGTGGAGCTCTTGCCGATAACCGATGGAGTCATGTCTTCATAGCGGTGACATCGGGTTATCGAGAGGTCCCAATTTATGTTACCCCGATACCCGATGCACTAAATGGAGAAGGGGACTCTATCAGAGAGACTCTCTCCGATAAAGTGATACCAAGCAAGAAGGGGAGTCCGACTCATCGGGATAACATACATTGTTGGGGAGATGCGTTTTGAGTTATCCCGATGCCCGATGAGGAAGATGAGCTTGGCACAAATGAAGTGACTACATCGGGGAAGCCTATGCCGATAAGACCAAAACAACCCGAAAGTGACTAACACGCCATGTTAGTCGAATTTGCTATTTCGTGAGGAAAAATAAATGGCGGCCACGCAGCCCATGAATCAGCGAAAGTGACTAACACACCATGTTAGTTGAATTCATAGGTTTTGTAGGGCAAAATAAAATGGCAGCCACATAGCCCATGAATCAACGAAAGCTACTAACACGCTATGTTAGTCGAATTCGCTATTTCATGGGGCAAAAGGAAATGGCAGCCATGCAGTCCGCGAATCAGCGAAAGTGACTAACACGCTATGTTAGTTGAATCTTCCATCAACACGATATGTGCCTAAACAATGTTCCATGAATCTTCTCTCTCTCTCTCTCTCTCTTTCCCTCTCTCTCCCATTCTTTCTGACTTAAGTCTCTCTCCCTCTCTGCCTCTATCTCTCTATCTGACTCTCCTCCTTTGTCAAGTGTATCTCTTTCCCACTCTCTCCCTACCTCCCCCCTTCCCTTTCTCTTTTTCATTATCTCTCTCTCTCTCTCTCTCTCTCTCTCTCTCTCTCTCTCTCCCATTCTTTATATCTAAAGTCTCTCCCTCGCATCCTCTCTATCTCACTCTCCCTTTCTCTCAGGTGTATCTCTCTCTTATTCTCTCCCTCTCTACTCCCCCTCCCTCTCTCCCTTTCTCATTACCTCTCTTTCTCACTCTCTCCCTCTCTCCCTCTCTTTGCACCAATTAGGGTGACCTCCAATGGTTAAATTGAGACACCAAGATCCAAAATCACCAAGAAGGGGAAGTGCACTAACATATTTAAATATGTCTTTTTTAAGGAAGGCAAGGATGCCCTGGGCACCCCTATACAGAAAAGGGTGCCTTGAGTGCACCTATTCATCGAAAATAGGGCAAATAAATGAGAAATGAAGAGCAAACAACTCAATGTTAGGGTTTAGATTACCATGTAGAAAGATGACATTAGTTTTGAGGTAAAAAGGCTTGAAATGGACTCGGGTGAGAGCTAAGATGGGACACATGAAAGTAGGGGCACATAAAGTTGTGTAAATTGTGCTAGGTTACAAGTTACAACACTTCACTATCTCTCTCACTCATACACACACTCCTTATTTCTATCTCTCTATAAATCTCCTTTCCACCTCTCTCTATCTCTTTGTTCTATCTATATCTCTCTATCTCTATCTCATTATCTATACCCCTTAGGACACTATTGGTGTTGTTATAGGTCCTATTGTGTGCTAAGGGATCATATAGTGTCCTATGACCCCTTAGGACAACCTATGACCCCTTAGGACTCCATATGACATCTTATGTATCATTACAAGTCATATGGTGTCCTATGACCCCGTACGACACATGCATGGATCCCTAGGATACCATATGAACCCTAACAATACCATATGTCCCTAGAGAGAGAGAGAGGGGTAGGGGAGCGAGGGAATGGGAGAGAGACACACCTGATAGAGGAGGAGAGTGAGATAGAGAGATAGATACTGAGAGGGAGAGACAAGAGATAAATGAGAGAAAGAGAGATGGAGAGAGAGAGGAGGGGAGACCGAGATAGAGAAAACATAATATTGATGAATCAACACCTTGAGGTCAACATAATTTGTATTCTGATGATGTTTCAAAATCATTGTTGAGTTATTATAGATGTATCTTCTTCTTCATCAATAACATACAAAGGTAGCTCATTAAACAAAACAAGCATTATCTCATCATATTGCTCAATATAACTAGGTAACTCATTAAACAAAACAATCAAAAACTTGTTATCAACACTTTTTCCTTGCTCTTTAACCTATTGTTCTATATCATCATACATATCATTTTATTGCAATAAATTTAATTTTTCTATTTCTACATCATTTGCAGGTGTATTGACAAAAGATAACTTTGTTTCTACCTCAAAAAAGTCTCTCTTTTGTTCAACAAAATAGCTCTTTAGATATATAATAGGACCTCTTGGACAAAGGAAAATGATGCTAGGGCATGAAAGTTGATTTGCAAAAGGACTTTCATAAGAGTTGGGGGTTCCTTGAGGTGGAGACATCTCTTTAAAGGGTTTCTCTTGGGGAATGATGACCTAGTTTTCTACATACATTTAACATCTTGCATGCGTTGAAAGCTTCTAAATCTTGGGATTTCAACTTTAGAAGAATCACTTGAAGGTTGAATAGGCTTCACTTGAAGGTTGAATCTCTATTCTCTTCTTCTCTTTCCATCAACCTCTCTCTCTCTAAACCCTTCCCTTCCTCCACCCCTCTCTCTCACATGGGATCTTTCTCTAGTCTCATACTCATTTTCCATCCCTTCCTCCCTCTCATTTAGTATCTCTCTCTCTCTCTCTCTCTCTCTCTCTCTCTCTCTCGTCTCTCTCTCTCTCTCTCTCTCTCTCTCTCTCTCTCTCTCTCTCCTCTCTCTCTCTCTCTCTCTCTCTCTTATGTCTCTCTCTCTTAGGTTAGGCTTGGGAGGGAGAGAGGGAGAGAGAAGAGAGGATGGAAGGAGAGAGGGAAAGAGAGGGTGAGAAGGAGAGATACTTGAGAGAGAAAGAGAAAGGGAATGGGATAGAAAGAAAGAGTGTTAGAGGGAAAGAGAGAGACTTGAGAGAGAAAGAGAGAGAGGGAGAGAGGGAAAGAATGTGAGAGAGTGACACTTGAGAGAGGGGGGTGAGGGAAGAGAGAGGATGGAGGAGGAGGGAGAGAGGGAAAGAATGGAGAGAATGGAAAGAATGGGAGAGAGACACCTACGAGAGAGGGAGAGAGAGTTAGAGAAAGGGAAAGGGAGGGATAGGGAGAGATGGGGAGAGAGAGAGGGAGGGAGATAATGAGAGAAAGAGAGAGACACCTAAGGGAGGGGGAGTGAGAGAGATAGAGATAGAGGGTGAGAGGAGAAGGGGGTTGGGAGGGAGAGAGGTAAAAAGAGTTAGAGGGAAAGATATAGAGACCATATGGTATCCTAAGGGGTCATATGGTGTTTTACGACCCCTCAGGACACCATATGACTCCTTAGGACACCATATGGTGTCGTTATTGGTTGTATTGTGTCCTAAGGGGTCATATGGTGTTCTATGATCCCTTAGTACACCATATAACCCCTTAGGTGTTGTTAGGGGTCATATTGTGTCCTAAGGGGTCAGATAGTGTCTTATGACCCCTTAGGACACCAAATGGTGTTGTTATGTGTCATATGGTGTCCTAAGGGGTCATATGGGGTCCTATAACCCCTTAGGACAACCATGTGGTGTCGTTAGGGGTCGTATGGTGTCCTAAAGGGTCATATGGTGTCCTATGACCCCTCAGGACACCATATGACCCCTCAGGACTCCATATGGTGTCGTTATGGGTCGTATGGTGTCCTAAGAGGTCATATAGTGTTCTACGACCCCTTAGGACACCATAGAACCCCTTAGGACACCATTTGGTGTCATTATATGGTGTCCTAAGGGGTCATATGGTGTTCTATGACCTCTTAGGAGACCATATGACCCCTTAGGACACCACATGATGTTTTTATGGTTCATATGCTGTCCTATGACCCCTTTGGACACCATATGACCCCTTATGTGTCATTAGGGTCATATGGTCTCCTATGACCCCTTAGGACACCATATGACCCCTTAGGAATCCATATGGTGTCGTTATGAGTTGTATGGTTTCCTAATAGGTCATATGGTGTTCTATGATCCTTTAGGACACCATTTGGTGTTGTTATAGATCGTATGGTATATTAAGGGGTCATATGGTGTCTTATGTCCCCTTAGGACTCCATATGACCCCTTAGATGTCGTTATGGGACATATGGTGTCCTAAGGGTCATATGGTGTTCTATGATCCCTTAGGACACCATATAACCCCTTAGGAGTCCATATGGTGTCGTTATGGGTCATATAGTGTCTTAAGGGGCCATATGGTGTTCTATAACACCTTAGGACACCAGATGACCCCTTAGGACACCATATGACCCCTTAGTATACCATATGATCCATAACGACACCAAATGGTGTCCTAAAGGATCATAGAACACCATATGACCTCTTAGGACACCATAAAACTCATAACGACACCATATGGAGTCCTAAGGGGTCATGTGGTGTCCTAAGGGGTCATAGGAGACCATATGACCCTAATGACACATAAGGGGTCATATGGTGTCTAAAGGGGTTATAGGACACCATATGAACCCTTAAGACACCATATGAACCATAACAACACCATGTGGTGTCCTAAGGGGTCATATGGTCTCCTAAGAGATCATAGAACACCATATGACCCCTTAGGACACCATATAATGACACCAAACGGTGTCCTAAGGGGTTCTATGGTGTCCTAAGGGGTCGTAGAACACTATATGACCTCTTAGGATACCATACAACCCATAACGACACCATATGTAGTCCTGAGGGGTCATAGGACACATATGACCCTTTAGGACACCATTACGACCCCTAACGACACCACATGGTGTCCTAAGGGGTCATAGGACCCCATATGACCCCTTAGGACACCATATGACACATAACAACACCATTTGGTGTCCTAAGGGGTCATAAGACACTATCTGACCCCTTAGGACACAATATGACCCCTAACAACACCTAAGGGGTTATATGGTGTACTAAGGGATCATAGAACACCATATGACCCCTTAGGACACAATACGACCAGTAACAACACCATATGGTGTCCTAAGGAGTCATATGGTGTCCTGAGGGGTTGTAGAACACCATATGACCCCTTAGGATACCATATGGTCTCTATCTCTTTCCCTCTAACTCTTTTTACCTCTCTCCCTCCCAACCCCCTTCTCCCTCTCACCCTCTATCTCTATCGAGATCTCACTCCCCCTCCCTTAGGTATCTCTCTCTTCTCTCATTATCTCCCTCTCTCTCTCTCTCCATCTCTCCCTATCCTCCCTTTCCCTTTCTCTATCTCTTCTCCCTCTCTCGTAGGTGTCTCTCTCCCATTCTTTCCATTCTCTCCATTCTTCTCCCTCTCCTCCCATCCCTCCCCATCCATCTCTCTCCCCTCTCTCCCTCTCTCTTAGGTCTCTCTCTCCCATTATTTCCTCTCTCTCTCTCTCTCTCTAGTGTCTCTCCCTACCCTTCTATCTCTGTTTTCTCAGCTCTCTCTCTCTCTCCCTTTTTCCCCCCCCTCTCTCTCTCTCTCTCTCTCTCTCTCTCTAGTCTCTCTCCCCCCTCTCTCTTAGGTGTCTCTCTTTCCTATTATGTTCATCTTTCCCTCTCTCCCTCCCCCATCCTCTCTCTTCCCTCGCCCTCTCTGCTTCCCATTATTTCCCTCCCCCTCTCTCAAGTGTCTCTCTCTCACATTTTTTCCCTCTCTCCCTCTCTCCCTTTCTCTCTCAACTATCTCTCTTTCCCTCTAAAACTCTTTCTTTCTCTCCCATTACCTTTCTCTTTTTCTCTCAAGTATCTCTCCTTCTCACCCTCTCTTTCCCTCTCTCCTTCCATCCTCTCTTCTCTCTCCCTCTCTCCCTCCCAAGCCTAACCTAAGAGAGATAGATAGATACTAAATGAGAGGGAGGAAGGGATGAAAAATGAGTATGAGACTAGAGAAAGATCCCAAGTGAGAGAGAGGGGTGGAGGAAGGGAAGGGTTTAGAGAGAGAGAGAGAGGTTGATGGAAAGAGAAGAAGAGACTAGAGATTCAACCTTCAAGTGAAGCCTATTCAACCTTCAAGTGATTCTTCTAAAGTTGAAATCCCAAGATTTAGAAGCTTTCAACGCATGAAAGATGTTAAATGTATGTAGAAAACTAGGTCATCATTCCCCAAGAGAAACCCTTTAAAGAGATGTCTCCACCTCAAGGAACCCCCAAATCTTATCAAAGTCCTTTTGCAAATCAACTTTCATGCCTTAGCATTATTTTCCTTTGTCCAAGAGGTCGTATTATATATCTAAAGAGCTATTTTGTAGAACAAAAGAGAGACTTTTCTGAGATAGAAACAAAGTTATCTTTTGTCAATACACCTGCAAATGATGTAGAAATAGAAAAATTAAATTTATTGCAGTAAAATGATATGTATGATGATATAGAACAATAGGTTAAAGAGCAAGGAAAAAGTGTTGATAACAAGTTTTTGATTGATTTGTTTAATGAGTTACCTAGTTATATTGAGCAATATGATGAGATAATGCTTGTTTTGTTTAATGAGCTACCTTTGTATGTTATTGATGAAGAAGAAGATACATCTATAATAACTCAACAATGATTTTGAAACATCATCATAATACAAATTATGTTGACCTCAAGGTGTTGATTCATCAATATTATGTTTTCTCTATCTCGGTCTCCCCTCCTCTCTCTCTCCATCTCTCTTTCTCTCATTTATCTCTTGTCTCTCCCTCTTAGTATCTATCTCTCTATCTCACTCTCCTCCTCTATTAGGTGTGTCTCTCTCCCATTCCCTCGCTCTCCTACCCCTCTCTCCCTCTCTAGGGACATATAGTATTCTTAGGGTTCATATGGTATCCTAGGGATCCATGCATGTGTCCTACGGGGTCATAGGACACCATATGACTTGTAACGATACATAAGATGTCATATGGAGTCCTAAGGGGTCATAGGTTGTCTCAATTTAAATATGTTAGTGCACTTCCCCTTCTTGGTGATTTTGGATCTTGGTGTCTCAATTTAACCATTGGAGATCACCCTAATTGGTGCAAAGAGAGGGAGAGAGGGAGAGAGTGAGAAAGAGAGTTAATGAGAAAGGGAGAGAGGAAGGGGGAGGAGAGAGGGAGAGAATAAGAGAGAGATACACCTGAGAGAAGGGGAGAGTGAGATAGAGAGGATGAGAGGGAGAGACTTTAGAGATAAAGAATGGGAGAGAGAGAGAGAGAGAGAGAGAGAGAGAGAGAGAGAGAGAGAGAGAGAGAGACTTAAGTGGAAAAGAGAAAGGGAGGGGGGAAGGTAGGGAGAGAGTGGGAAAAAGATACACTTGACAGAAGAGGAGAGTGAGATAGAGAGATAGAGGCAGAGAGGGAGAGAGACTTAAGAAAGAAAGAATGGGAGAGAGAGAGAGAGAGAGAGAGAGAGAGAGAGAGAGAGAGAGAGAGAGAGAGAGAGAAGATTCATGGAACATTGTTTAGGCACATAGCGTGTTGATGGAAGATTCGACTAACATAGCGTGTTAGTCACTTTCGCTGATTCACGGACTGTGTGGCCGCCATTTCCTTTTGCCTCGCAAAACAGCGAATTCGACTAACATAGCGTGTTAGTAGATTTTGCTGATTCGTGGGTTGCGTGGCTGCCATTTTCTTTTGCCCTATGAAACCTGTGAATTAGACTAACATGGCGTGTTAGTTGCTTTCACTGATTCGCGGACTGCATGGCCACCATTTCTTTTTCCTCGCGAAACAACGAATTTGACTAACATAGCGTGTTAGTCGCTTTCGCTAATTCGTGGGCTGTGTGGCACAAACGAAGTGACTACTTTCTTTCTAATAATGGGGGGAATATTAATTTAGTTTGAAAGATCAGCCTGATGGTGGGTCCCAGAATGTGACTCATCGCATTATGGGAGGGCATGGGAGGGATATATGTCAATGGACTCTGGATGCATGTCGTTTGTACGACAAGTCACTTTTGAAGCCAGAATAGACGCATCCCTCAACTATTGGGTCCTTTCCCTTATGTGTGATTTCCATCATCAGGCATGATGGATGATGGATGATGGGTCCAATTTTGGGTGCTGGATAGATTTTCCCGTGCTTAGGTGGCTGTTGTGGGGCCCAGCCGAAATCCGTGCCCTCACTGCTGCCGTTAACTCATGCCGTTAGGTAAATGCTCTTGAATTTTGAATTTTAAACCTCCCGCTCATCCGCACATGACAAGTTGCCGCGCTGCAGAATTAAATGGGCTCAAAGAATGAAATTTAGAGAGTTACTGTATTTGGAAATGGAAATGCTCTGGTAGACATGTATGCAAAATGTAGATGCAAAGACGAGGCACGTGAACTGCTTGGCTGAATGCCTCAAAACTCTCATGGTATGTTACGATTGCAGGATATGCAGAAAATGGGTTTGTTGAAAAGGCTTTGGAAACTTTCAAGCAAATGCAATCTGCAGGCATATCAACCCTTGCCAGCTTCCTCACTGCCTGTGCCGAAATGGGAGCTTTGGAACAGGTTACATGTACTTCATATGTTATAGTTGAGACTGCCCTGGTAGACATGTTTGTAAAGTGTGGAAGCATCGAAAACGCACGCGAACTTTTTGACAATGTGCCTCAAAGATATTTGGTCTCGTAGAAATCTATGGTTGCAGGATATGAACAAAATGGATCTTTGCGTGCGTTTTCGATGCTTCCACTAGAAATTACTGCCACATAACAATAGGAGCCTCAAAACAGGGGATCAAATCCCCAACCGCTCTTTAACACACCATTGAAGACTCAATTTATCTTCTCTTTTACTTCAATTTTTGATATGCAGCGGTCAGTGCCATTGTTGACTCTATTTTTCTTTTCCATCGTTGTTGTCTCTAACACCAAATCTCACCAGAGTATATGAAATTGCTTTGATAATTTCCTGATTAGATAGACATTCGAGCTCTAGAGCTTCTTCACCTGCGAACTACGTGAGCAGAACGTTAGAAGTTCTATAAATGGGGCACAAAGACAAAGTTCTCATCCACGTTTCAAAACTTCAAAAAAGAAAAAAGAAAAAAATCTTGGGATAGAACGACAACCCTTAAAGCATTTTTGCAGTACTGAGTAAATCGAGCCAATTTCTTCTTGTTTTCGATGACAAATTATTCAAACAAGACAACTCAAAACCTTCTTCAATTGGTGTATACTTCTAAACTCTTTTAAAACATTTGTTTTAGAAAAAAGATTTGGCAGTTATAACAACTTATGAAATCATAAGTTTAGCATGCAATATGAAAAGTATTACTAATCAATCAAAAATGAAGAAGCCATGGAAATAGCAAAAATATATAACCTGAAAACATGGCCAAATGCGTTGCTTTCTGGGGTCATAAAACTATCATCGGAGTGTCATCTAACACCAACTCATTCAGAGTGTCCTCAACAGCTTTGTCATTACGGGAGGTGGCTTCTTCTTTGAGAAAGGGCTCTGCAATATTATGAAGATATAAAAACATCATCACTTATTGTAATATGGAGGCGTCCGAGAAAAGAACAGTGGCTTGTACGCTCCTCTGCATGAAGACACAACAAACATGTCACTTAGTAAACACACTTTTCAAAAACCTAATCACTAACTATAAAAATCATTCATTACTTTTCTTTGTTTTCTGCACCATTTTACTGCCAAATACCTTGCAAGATGTGCTTCTGCACCAGCTGCACCTGGTACTGCAATGCACAGTCTGACACCTCGCACCGCTCAATGTTTGGTGCTGAACTTACATATGTTTTGGGACAAATTTTCAATATTTTTGTTTCTCCTGCATTTGATTGGCATGGCTGTCGATTTGCATTTAGTGAGATCGTGACAGTCAGGCACATGGGTTTTTGTGATAATTGCATTACAGATGCAAGGGCATTAAAAAAATTAGTTATCTGCAGAGGGTTTCATATTTTACAGAGCGTTTGTGGTTTACAGCTACAACAGTTGGCAGTCTGTACCTGTAAGTTTTTTGTTTGTTTGTCACATGCTTTGTCTGGAGATCACGTGAGCCTTTGATAATGTTTGTGAATGTTGCTTTGCGTCAGTTTCCAGCAGTTCCTGATATTCTATTTTGAATTATTTTTGTTTTACCTGTTTTCGACTGATGTCACTTAGTGGGGTTGTGTTATGTGCTTGGAACTGGTATTTTTGTTAAGAAAATAAAGCTCTATTTCAATTTTAGGTACGTGTTAAGCGGCTATTGTTTTTTTCTTACAGTTATAGAAAATTATTTTATACAGATAAGAAAAAATACTATTTGAGTGTAGATTTCCATGATGGTTAAGTCTAAGCATCAAATATATATGTCTGTAGTCCTTAACCATGCAACAGTAACTAGTGATGAAAGGAATATTCTAAAAAATAATTTGGAGAGTTTCTTTTGTGGAGAAGGAAGAAATATTTCACACAGGGGTGTGCTTCTGCAAAATCAGGAAAATGTTTTTAGAGTGGACTTATAATTGTCAAAAGAGAATTAGATTGCTTTTTTTTGCGGTGGTTGCAATGCATCAACTGTTTCCATTGAAGTCTACATGCACATTAAAACAACTCTATAAATATTTATCATTTAATAGAAGTTTTTTATTATACTGATTAATTCTTTCTTATTCTAATGAGGAATTATGTTGTGAAAGAAAGAACAAAATTTCACACACGGGCGTGCTTCTGTTAAACCAGAATTTTTTTAAAGCGTTTTTTTTTTTTTTTTTTTGGTGAAAAGAGAATTAGATTGCTTTTTTTTTTAATTTGTGGCGGCTGCAATGCATCAATTGCTTCCATGAAAGCCTATGTGCACACTAAAACAACTCTATAATATTTGTCCTTTTATAGAAGTTTGTTATTATACAGATTAATTCTTTCTTATTCTGATGAGGAATTATGTTGTATTCTTCAAAATGTGGACATAAAAATTTCAATCTAAACAAAAAATGATCTTAGAAGAGCTAAATATACGAATAATGATAGTTTCTTTATTTGTCTTCACGAATTGTCACTCCAGTTGCCCCTTTAAGCCAACTGGTGTGTATTTTTCTTTCTTTGTCTGTTTCTAGGTGAGATTAAGGAATAATAATATTTGCTTGACTATCACCGAAATTATGAATTCTTAAAAGTTCTTCAGCATAATGACCTTACTTCCATGGATTACTAGTAAGTGAAAGTTGTTAAATCATATTTTCAGCCAGTAATGTGCAAATTTAATTCTTTACTATTGATTATTAAGCTATAGGGAAAATACTAAAAAAATGGTACGAGTTTTCAAGCCCTATCACAAAAGCTACAAAACTTTCTTTAATTTCCACAAAACATGAAGTTATAGCATATGGATCTTCACTTCAAACACTGCTACTCAAATTTCTTGGAACTTTTCATTTTTAGTTTGTTGTAGATCGCCATCGTTTTGTTGAAAAGGATAAAGATCCTTTCATCCATCTGCCACCTGTTATGTTCAAACCTACATATTGTACCTTTGACTACAAAAATAGATATGACTGGATAATTCAATCAATTACTTATCGAGTTCCAATGTAATCTTTGTTTTATCCTTTCTATGGCTTCACGGATGGCAGACTCTGATGCCAAAATGGAGATCTGCAATCTTACGAAATGCAATTGCAGTTCCATGTGAAGCCTTGTCATTATGTCCAAGTAACAAATGTTGATTTACACTTATGTGAAACAAAAAGATCTCATAAATAACGCCTTGGTAAACCCAATTGGAATAGCAAGGAAAAGAAACAGTTCCTCGAGGCAACTGCCAAGAAAAACAAACACCTTCATTGACCCTTAATTTTTCCATTTCCAAGTGTCAATTTGACTTTCTTTTTTCATTTAGTTATGGATGCACCAGGATGAAAATACACATCATTTCGTAGCAATATTATAACTAGATTCCGAATTTTTTGTTATAATTTTATCCATTACTTAACCAACTGATAGGTACATGTGAAAAATAATACAGATGGATCCAATTGTAGATATGGAATATGTAATTGTTATTGGTGAAGATAATTATGTTGTTGGCACAATCATTTGTCCAAAAGGTTGTACACTTATTGGCATCCGTCATGAAATTATGGATGATGAACTCATTGAATATCCTTTCAATTTTATCAATGCACTTGAGCATCTTTTTAATATAAAGCAAGAACAAAAAAAGAAAGCTACAACAACACTTATAGACATTAAGAAGAAACATGACACAATGTATGTTGGTACAGTTGACTTAAATATAATGGAAAGTACACCAAACCCTCAACACAATAGAGAGTGTGGATTGGTTTTCTCAATTCCTTAAAAATAATTCTAATATAAAGAAGTTTTACTTTATTTTTGTCACTTCAATCAAGATCATAGGTATTTGAGCTCTGCACATTATACCAGACAAATGGCGCAAGCATGCAAGTGGATATTGTGTAGTGTTTTAGCAAGATACGTGTTGCTGGCAAGGCATTGCCAAAAACTTGTTATATTTTAATTTTTAATGATTTAAAAAACATAGCCAAATGGTAAGTCTAGGTGTTGCATAGACAATGGCTTACAGAGCACCCGCCATATTCACAAGTTATTAAACAAAAATAATTTTAGGGAACCATAATAACTTAAACAAGGGACACAAAGCATTATGTTATTGTTATTAGCTTAGTTAGTCTAGAGTAGATAAAAGGAGAGTTGAAGATTGAGGGAGAAAGGAAGAGAGGGAGAAATAGATATCTAGAGATAGACAAAAGTAGGGGAAGAGATAAAAAGGAGAGTTAAGCTCTAGAGATAGAAAGAGGGAGATAATAAGAGAGGGGGAGACAAAAAGATAGAAAGGTAAAGATACACTAGGTGATATATAGAGAGAGGGAGAGAGAAATAAAGATAAGGGAGGAGAGTGAAAGAAAGAAAGAAAGAAATAATTTTAACATCCACGAGGCCAAGAATAGCCTATGGGACAACCTCTCCAATCTGAACCAACTTCTGAAGAGAAGATCTCTGCCTATGCAAGTCGATGATGAGTGCACCCAACTTCTCTATATGTTCTTTGCTGAATAAATTATACCACGTGTTATCATCTAAGATATTGACAAACTTATCCCTATTGTCTTTAAGTGCTTCACATTCCAAAATAAAATGTTTTTCAGTTTCCACCCTCTCGGTGTTGCAAATTAGGAAAACTCTTTCCTCCCAAGTCTCTTTTGGCCTTTTCCACCACCTGGTGTCACATCGAAGTTCGTGAGAGTTGGTTCTAAGCTGAGCAACGAGGATTTTAGCTCTCCAGGATATATTAGCCCCTATATAGACTTTTTGGAGATGATCATAAGTGGGGTTGAACTCGTTGATATAGTACTGTTTCTTTCTACCTAACCCAATACCCCATATTTTTTTGTAGAACTTATCCATAATGAAGACCTTTATCTCCTTGTTGTTTGTGGGACACACACTCAAATAGATGTTCTATTTTTTCAACCATTTGACGTTTTGTTGCATCCACGTCTTCTTCCTTTTGTACAATACATCATTGACAACAACCTTAGACCATCTATCTCCTCCTAATTGCTCGATTCTTTTTAAAGAGCTAATGAGACGCACCATAGCAATTGCTTCAATGGGGGAAGCTCCCACTTCACTTAACATGATATCATATGGAACTATACTTTTAATTTTGAACTTGCTTGTGATTAAATGTTTTTGAATTCTCTCTATTTTCTTCCATTGAGAGACAAAGGTACTGCTTGCCCAAATTTCACATCCATAAAGAACAACCGGCAACACCAAAAGCCCAAAAAGAGTTTGGATGATGCACTAGTCCCATAGCTCTGCTTCCCTACATTTTTTTGAAGAGAATACAGTGCTTTATAGCCTCCTAAAGTTCTTTTCATCCTAAAATCTTCCCAACTAAGATTTTTGTTAAAATCAATCCCAAGGTATTTGTAATCTATAACTTCTTCAAGAATGTTGCCTTCAAAGTAAAATGTATGTTGCTTTTGTTTCCTTTTATTTGAAAAAACCATGACTTTCGTCTTGCCAATGTCAACTTGCATTCCCACCATATTACAAAAGTGCTCAAGAGAAAACAAATGCTCTTGCAAACCAAGGGCAGATTTCACAATCAAAATGAGGTCATTCGCATAAAGAAGCAACCTTATCACAAATTCACCCAGTTGAATAGCTTTGCCATTTTGCATGTTTAACCATTCTTCAAGCTTGTCAATGTATAAGACAAACAAAGTAGGAGAAAGAGGACACCCTTGTTTGACCCCAATATCACTTCTAAAACTGTTTAAAATGCCATTTGAAATTCTGATTTTCACTTTAACGTCTTCATAAAGCCTATGAACAACAACTCTACGATGAACCGAAATACCAAGTTCTTCCATCCTATGCCAAATCTTATCTCTAGGGACCGTGTCAAAAGCCTTCTTGAAATCAACAAAGCAACAAAAGATTTCTTCCTTCCTCTCCCAAGCTTTTTCAATGATGTGTCTCAAAGTAATACCATTGTCAACTATGGAATGCTTAGATCTGAAACCAGCTTGACCCTTTGCACATTTATGATTTTCTTCCACCCTTTTTTTGATTCTATTTTCTATCATTCTTCCAAAGAGTCTAGCAAACAAAGGATTGATCATTATGGTCCTATAATTGGAAGGGTTATTAACATTGCCGCTTTTGAAAAGAGGTACAACAAGACTTGTTGTCCAATCTTTAGGAAACCCACGGAGGATTATG
This sequence comes from Cryptomeria japonica, assembly GCF_030272615.1. Lineage (NCBI taxonomy): Eukaryota > Viridiplantae > Streptophyta > Pinopsida > Cupressales > Cupressaceae > Cryptomeria > Cryptomeria japonica. Next base: position 501,333,549 of record NC_081408.1, read on the forward strand.
TTATTGAATATTTTTGTAATTGAATAAGAGAGAGATATGTAGATAATGAGATATAGATGGATAGGGAGAGGGGAGTTTTTTAAAGAAAGAGATAGAGAGGAGAAGAGTGAAAAAAGTAGAGATAGAGATAGCGATGGAGAAACATATAGTTTGTGTGTTAGTGAGAGATATAGAGATAGAAATAGGAACGAAGAAACATAGTGTGTGTGTGCACATGCGCGTGCCCGCACACATGCAGGTGCATGTGTGTGTGTATATGAGAGAGAGAGAGAGAGAGAGAGAGAGAGAGAGAGAGAGAGAGAGAGAGAGAGAGAGAGAGAGAGAGAGAGAGAGAGAGAGAGAGAGAGAGAGAGAGACCATATAATTATATTGAAGGTGATTATTGGACTTACTCACTATTATAGAATATAATATATAAAATAAAAATAAAATAAGATAAACAAATACATCAAAATTGGTATCATTTGTTAAGATTAGTTGTAAAGTAAAATAAACTTTATCTTTTAATTTAAATTTGAAATCATTTAACCAAAGAATTAAAATTTTAGATGTAGTATTTAATAATAAATATAGATAGAAAAATTTAAATGTATCATTTTATTTATTTTTGCTGTTCACGTGGGCTTTGTTTTTTAAACACTTTTTTTTTCAAAGAATGCATTGATCTATGAGAATAAAATAAGAAGATAAATAAATAAATAAACTTGCTTTTGTATTATTTAATTAGTTTAAATTAATAATGCGTATGGAATAAATAATTTATTTTGACTTTGTTTTAATTCTAGAAAATAACCAAAACTATTGAAATAATTTGTTTTCATAAGAAAAATAAATAATTTATTAAAATTTATATAATAAATAAATTAGCTCTGTCTTATTTATTTAGTTTAAATTAATAAATTCTTTTGTGATAAATAATTTTTTTTTAGTTTTATAAAAAGTCTAGAACTATCAAATACTTTGTTTTTATAAGAAAAATAAATAATTTATGAAAACCTAGATAACAGATTTCATATATATATATATATGACTCAAAAGTATCAAAAAATATCTACTCATGTTTTAGTTAGATGTAGTTAAGAATTAATTATAAGATTAGTTTTTGTGTTAAAAACTAAAAAAACTAATATTTTAAAATTAATTAGGTTTAGTGTTTAAAATTTATTGAATGAACGAAAGGAAAACTACTAAATAATGATATTATTTAATTTTAATTAATGTTTGATATAGTATTACATCAAAGGCAAAAATTTCCCCAAATTTTTCAAAAATAAAAATAAAAATAAAAATTTCCCCAAATTTTTCAAAAATAAAAATAAAAATTAAATTTAGTAATTTTAAGAAAATTATAGTTTGATGGGCATCCTTATCTTTTTGTCATCATAAATAAGGACCGATTTCAAAGGATGGCTGATGATGGAAGCATAATAAGGTAATGTATTGAGTAGAATATCATGCAAACATATACCACTTTGGCCTATTTTTACATAAAGGAGACCATATTTAAAGTTTGATCAAAACATAAGATAAAAGATCATAAGTTTATAATTTTTACCATTACAATTATTTATTCTCAAATGATATACCCATTATTAATATTTTTTAAATAGTTTTGAAGGGTCATTATATTTCATTTCAATAATACACAATGATTACTTATATATTTTTAATATTTTATATATTAAAAAAATGATTAACATATTGATCCTTTCAAACATTTACTAATAAAATAATAATAATTATTATATTCTATCACTTTCAATTTTTTATCCAATTTTTTCTATTAAAATAATAGATTTGTAAATATTTTTGTAGAGAGAGCATCCAATTGTATTATTTTGTATATATTCAAAATTAGATTTATTGTTTATTTTGATAAAAATTTCATTGAATAAATTAGACTAAAAACTTGATTTGATAAAAAAATATTGAATTAGATCATTGATTATAACTTGATTTGGTAAACACTCTATTAAAAATTGAATTGCATGAATGCAATAGTATCCTCCCTTGGTAAGAACTAATAATAATAATAAAACTAATGATTTGTACTATATTTATTTATTTATTATAGTTACTCTTCCATCATTAGTCTTTATCTCTATATCCTCTCATTTTGATATATTATTAAGAGAACTAATTTTAGGTTATTAATCATGCGAATAGTTTTTAGGCTATTAAAGAAAAAAATCTTATTGAAAAATAAAGTCTTCTAGATTTTGATTGACTTTTATGCTAACTTCGGTGAATTTTGATTGTTTTTAGTACTTGCCATTAGGCTAGTACAATTGCAATTGGTTTCTCTCCATTGTGGTTAACTCGTTATTATTGAATCGTTTCTCCACTAATTAGACCTACAAATTTTAGGGTTTGATATATTTTTTAAATTTTTATAAAGTTAAGATGCATGATATTTAAGTTTGTAAATGATACAAATTAATTTTCTCCAATCTATTTGGCTTGAAAAAATTACATCTTATTACCAGATTTCACATATCCACTATCTCAATGAATGAATTTTTTTAGGCAATATTTTAGGTACGTTAAATAATATTTGGTATGTCTAAATTTTCTTATTAAATTTATTTTACACATCCACCAAACAAATATTTAACAATTAATATTGACTTTGTATCTAAATCTTTTAAAACTTTATATAAATAAATAAACATATATATAATATAAAAAAATATAAACTAATAATATAATTTTAGTTATCCTCATATGCAATAAATTAATAATATAGTATTCATATATATAATAATAAATTAATAAATAACAACATAATAATAAATATATATAAATTTATACAATAATATTATAATATATTAATAATATAATAATTAAAATACAATATTATAAGAGTCCTAATTTTTGTCTATATAAATATCTCCAAATGAATTTTAACATATTTAACCCAAGCCTAACCTAACACCAACTTTAAAGATAATTCTAATTTAACCATAATCCAAACTTAATATATCATGTATTTATTAGTAGATAATCAACATATATTAATAATATAATTATTAAAAATAATATATGAATCCTAATTGCTTATTTATAAAAGATAAATTTCGTAATAAAATAAAATTATTTTTAAATAATAAAAATAATATAATATCTAGAATAAGAATATATTATTTATTGTAATTTAATATTATGTCACTTATAAATAGAATAGAATTAGATAATATTATACTATATCTTATTATTTCTAATACAATCTCAGTTCTCAAAATCAAAATTATAATTTACATATAACTTTAACCTATAATGTATATATTTCTAAGTTTCACTTATAATTCAATGACTATTTCTATTTTTTAAATCTTATGTATTTATCCTTTTTTTAAATTTTTTAAAAATTTTTTTAATTGTTTTTTACGTAAGTGCTATTCTTTGATGGGGATAGCTCCCTATATTATTTCCAAAAATAAATGCTTACATGGAAATACATTACACACTAGGACTAACGCTCCAAACTAAACAAAAGATGGAGCACAAACACAACCCTATGACCTACACACCATCTCAACAGATCCGAGAACCAATTACATGAGAGAATGCAGCAACTAAGACACCAACTCTCCGAGATTAAACAGGGTATTTACTGATTCCTCTATCAACCACCAATCATCTGAGTCCTTGAGCTGTTTGAATTTTGATAGATCCCCGTCCAGCACCCCTTGTCTAAAACCTGACCATGCATCCATGACAAACCTCCTCTTCCTCATCTTCTCTGCCTTCCTCTCCCTTTCCTCCCTATCCTCTGAGTCCACATCACTACTTTCCTCTCCCTTCTCATCGGGCCTCTCCTGGTCATCTTTCACTTCAGACTTCTCTTTTGAGTCTGATGAATAATATGTAGATGGGTTGAAGTAAATCCTTAGAATGCTTTCCTTGGTACCATTTTGCAACTCCAATAGAGCATCTACCACTGCATCCCCATTCACTGCTTTCACAAAGTCCCCCAAGTAACTTCATACACCTCTCCTTCGACTCCAGAATGTCGAACAAAGGTACGAGCACCACCTCATAAATAAAACCATCACACCAATGTAGGCAAACTCAGTGATGCATCCACCATTTCCAAAATCACCTCATAAATCTCATCCTCTACATTGAACAAGTTCAAGCACCATCTCTCAACTGTTTCATCATAATTCATGCAACTCATAGCAGTAAACGACATCATCCAGCTATAATGCTTGTATCCCTACCTCCCTTAGAACTCCACTGCCCGCTCACTGCAATTAATTTGTCCTCAATGTGTTAACACAATCCTAAATAGAGCTTGAAAATCTCTAGAAGAAGCCGAAATATCCAAAAAATCTCCCAATCTCTCTGCCCAATTCTCTGCATCTCTGAGTCCAAATATCTACCTCTTGCTTGCGATCTCCTTCTGCAGCCGATCGATAAAATATGACAAATACCACCTCCTTCATGCTTATATCCCCGTACTGACAAACTGATCGAATTTAAGGGTCACACTCTCTCTTAGACGTGCCTGTTGATCATGTTTCCCTCCACATACATCACCCTGCAGTGCAAACACCTACTACCTACTACTGCTAGAAAAGAGAAAAGGACATCACCCTATTCCTTCACAGGGAGGATCTTGCCTATCAAACTGGATAATCTTGTCAAGAGCCTTCGAAAAATCGTGAGGACAAATCATCTTAAAAGTTTCCTCGGTTTTGACTCCCAAATTGGCCATAAAATCTACCACTTTATTGCCTTCTCTGAGAGTGTGAACTAGGCCGTAATTCCCAATACTCTCCAGAAGACGAGCTATTCTGGGAAGCCACCTACTCAACTTCCAATTGAGGAACTTTTGATTAGAAACTCTATTAATCACAATCTGTGAATCCCCTTCAATGATCACTTTCGAAAAACCTTTGTCCACACATAATTCCAATCCAGCTACCAACACTCAAATTTTAGCTTCATTGTTGGTAATCTCTCCAAGATTACCATAGACTCCTTGTATGAAGGATCCATCCTCATTTCTTAGGACAGTCCCAAAACCTACCTTGCCCAGATTGCCTTTACTAGCACCATCAAAATTGAGTTTCATCCATCCTTTGTCAGGAGCCTTCCATCTGACATTCCGCCTGTCCAACTTCTTGACATTAAACTCAAATTGACTTGTCACTTTGAATGACCATTTGGATTCCATTGCCTTGTCCCATGTCATGAATCCTCTCACATTTTTTTTCTTGAGATTGCAACTTACTACTTCCTCTATGGCTCCTTTAATCATGAGGATTAATTTGTCATTGGAAAGGCTGATCTCCTTAAAGATTCTTCGGTTCCTTTCTTTCCACACATGCCAGACTAGTAAAGCCGGACCTACTAGCCAAATATCTGCCCACTTGGAGTTAAATGAATTAGGCCATGAAGAGAGGAAATCCTTCATCTTTGCATTCCTGATAGTTTTCAACTCCACCATATCTAAAAACCATTCCCAATAAGAACTCGCCACTAGACAAGTGTACAAAAGATGGTTAGCAAATTCCTCATCCCGCATACACATGACACACCAACTCGGTCCTACTATGCCAATTGTTTTAAGTGTACTTCCCATCAACACTTTATCGGGTAAATAAATCCACATAAATGCACCAGCTTTAGGTAAACTTCTCTTGTGGCAACATAATTTATATGACCAACCTGAACTTCTTGACCCACTCCTTTGCACTTCATATCCCCATTTAACCTCATATTCTCCTGATTTGGAGGCGCACCACGAAAGTCTGTCCTCTGCCAATGTGTAGAACACTGGTCTTTGTTTCAATAAAGATTCCAATTTGTAACAGAGCTCCTTACTACCTATATCTAATTTCTTCCACATTATTTTGTCTCCCTCTTGACCAAGACCATCGATGTAGTTGACTACCTTCTCCCCAAGAATCTCCCGAACTTGCGCTACCCAACCATGATCTTCAAAATAGTCTATTAAGGGTCATTCTCCTCCCCAATATGTATTTATCTTATTATATCTATTACTCTATTAAAATGACAAGTACTAGCCACTACATGACACTTGTTTTTAATGTTTTAATTTAATAGATGATGAAAAGACAAGTATTATTAAAGAACTAAAATTAATAATGATGAAAAGAAAAGACTTTGTCATAATCTATGCATCATGTGCGTACAAAGAACAAATACAACTATCTATATATGCATCAAGCTGTGCAACTTTAGTAAATTATAGTGCATGTTTCCTGTTTTATCATAATTGTGATGTATCAAACCTACTTTGGAGAGCTATTAAAACCCTGTAATCTGACACCATAGTAATTAATTCCATAAAAAATCTGTACTTATTTTTGAAAAAAATAATTTCACTTACTCTTACCAATGAGAATAAAAAAAATGCTATTTTTATAGTTATTTAAAATAAAAATAAATTTAGACTATAGATTTTTTGTTCAGATATTTTAATTCTATAATCTGATTGGCTAAACTTATTTAAAAATTAGATTGAATGAATGCATTAGTATCTCGCCTTTGCAGGAACTCATAAATCTGGTTATGAAAATCTTAAGGGCTTATTTTAGAAATATGTACAATATATGAAAATATTATGGTTAAGCCCCATTATAGCAAATGAAATTGTATATAAGAGGGAGTTTTTGGCTTGTAAAGGCAATGAATTCATTTGGGAGGAAATTGGTCATTTTTGAGAATAGGATTCTTGAAGATTATTGTAAGCACAAAGACATCGTCAGTATAATACTCTTCACTGTAAATTGGCTTTGGGAAATTGAAGCCTAACCAAGAAGGAGAGTATGCAAGTGTCTTTAGGTGCAAGAGGATATAACATGAGAGATGTTGTAATGCAGGTTTAAAGATTGAATGATGTAATAAGGCGATTAATGCTTGGCTTCATCAATAAAGTGGTCCTACATTGAAAAGCAGACTTGGAGACGTAGCTCATATTGAGTGAACTTCGTTATCAAGCTCATGATCTTTCTTTTTCTCTTTTGTCTTATAATTCTTTTTTATTCTTTTTAGCTTTAATGTTATTAAGTTTTGTAAAAGATTAAGCAGACTAAATAATGTAATTACAAAGGTAAATAATATAACCATGTAATTCTGTTTGAGATCGGAATAAATCTGTGATTTGAGTTGGATGCAAATTTAATTTGTAAGCCTTATTACAGATCACATAATGTAATATATATCTCCCAAGGAGAGTATAATACTGAATGTACTATTTGCTGTTGTAGACTTCCCCACGTTTGAGTCAATGAGAATGTCCCAACGAGTAGATGAAAAGGGAGAAAGAACACTGGCCATTGTCACTAAGGTAGACAAAGCACCTGAGGGTGTACTAGAGAAAGTCACAGACAATTCTATAAATATAGGTCTTGGGTATGTTTGTGTGAGAAAGATGGTCGGGAATGAAACTAATTCTGAGGAAAGGAAAAAAGAGCGTGAACTGTTCACAAGTGATCGCGACCTTTATTGACAAGAATATGGTTGGAATACCTGTATTGGCCAAAAAGCTTATGCAGATTCAAGCAATGAGTATCAGTAAATGCTTACCGGATATACTGAAAAAGATTGCTGTTACACTTTCGAAGAGGTAGTCAAAACTGAATGCTCTACCTTACAATTTCTTCGACTCTGCGGAAGGCATGATATATATAGTTCATGAGACTCATGGATTCTATAAAAGGTATGTTGCAGAGGGTTGTTGTTCAGGTGGATATTAAGTTGTTTCCTGATGAACCTACGATGCATTTTATTGCCTAGCTCTATATAATGTTTGAGAGCTATTCGCATGATCTATCAAGTGCAATCAACAATACCCCAGATGAATTTCCTATTGAAGAAGTAAAACTACTAGAAGAAGCTCAAGGTGTTAGTCTTCCAAACTTTCTACCTCATTCTATTTTACTCATTCTTCTACAAAGCTAGATTGAGTCTGTTTCAGAGAGGAGCAGGGATTTAGCCAGTATATAGATAAGGTTGTATGTCGTATTACTGATAAGCTCGGAGAAGCGTAGAATTTCTTCTGCTAAATGTTTCTGAAGTTTTTGTTTTTTTTGGCTGTAGTTTTGAACAAAGATGAAAATTGTTAGATCTCTTGGTATATACGACTCTAATATGGAAGAGACTTCTTCCATCTCAATATGTTTGAATTGTTCAATGATCTCGTGAAGTACTGTGTCTTCAATCCATGAATTGTTTTCGGCATGATCTCCCTCTTTAAAAATTACATAGTTGATGGGCTCTTTGTACGCTGAGTTTGTACTTGACATAAGTTTACTACATAAAACGAATCAAATATGTTAGGGTGATGAAATGTGATGAAATGTGATGATAATTTTAAATTTTCTTTTTTAAAATCAATCTACATTGGAAAAAACTATGAAATTATTTATATTTTTTATTTTATTTTATTTTTTGATCGGTAATTGGCTGAAGCCCTGAATAGCTTTGATTAGATTGACCCCAAGACCTTCCCATCTTATGGAAGGCCAAGAGTCACAACTTAGAATTCCACTTCAGATGTCCCTATTGGGAATTAAACTTGGGTCTCCACTTTGATAACCCAGTGTTTTAACCAGTTAAGCTCAACCGCTTGGACCATTTTTTTTTTTTTTTTGAAGAGTTATATTTAATTATTTAATAATTATTTAAAAAACATTTATTTAAGAGTTTTATTTTTTTCATATAATGATAATTAAATTTAATATAGATATTTTAAATATATGTGGATTAAAAATTATTTTATTTATAAAATTATTCAAAAATATGATAACGAAAAATATTATGTAAAAATAATAGTTAAAGCTTATTTAATTAATTTAATATAAATATTTTAAATACATGTGAATCTTATATTATTTTATTAATAAAAATAATACATACAAATCTAATAATTAAAAATATTATATAATTTTAAAAGTAAGACATTATCTTAAAATAATAGTAAAAGATCTTATTATATTAATAATAGGAAAAATAATTGTTTTAAATGTATTTATGGAAAATATTAGACTTGAATAATTTTATTTATTTAAGTGTAATTTTATTTTATTTCTTTACTTTTTTTTACTATACATTACTAAAGAGCTATTTATTAAATGCATATACTTATTTTAATTATTAATTTTTGATTTTTTTAATAATTATTTATTAGGAACTTTTTTTATTTACTTTAAGTGTTATCATTTTTTAATTTATTTTTTACTTAGAATATAATTTTTTACTCAAACTATTTGTATTTACTTAATAGTTTTTTATTTATTACATACATAACTTTTAATTTTTACTTTAGAATTATTTGTATGAATAATATAATAAATTATAAAAATTATTATTCTTTTAATTAACTAAAAAAATTAAAAGGATATCTTCATGATTGAAATGAACCTGCTAAAAGGACCATTTTATCAAAATATCCCTATATAAATGAAATCACAATCCCTAATCTTCCAATAATTCAATTCACCCTCTAAGAGGACCATTTTATCAAAATATCCCTATATAAATGAAATCCTAATCCCTAATTAGAAATCTTCCAATAAGATTGAAATCTTCGCATAATTCAATCTTAAATAAGATGAACACTTAAATGAATAGAAGTCTTTCACACATTTTTTATGTCCTCATTTGAAAGATGAAATATTGCAACAATTTAATAAAAGTGTTTCACATTATTTTTTGACATCCTCAATAACAAATGAAATCCATCTCATTTTGATGAAAACCCACATATAAGCACATCATCAAGAATGCGTTAAATTTAGGAAATTTTCATGACTCTGTCTACTTTCAATTGAAAGTAAAAGATCTTCCTAATAGATGGTTAAATTTAGGAAATTTTTGTGACTCTAACCCACATAAACTCATCATCAAGAATGGGTTAAATTTAGGAAATTTTTATGACTCTTTCTACTTTCAATTGAAAGTAAAAGATCTTCCTAATAGATAGTTAAATTTAGGAAATTTGTGTGCCTCTATATCTATGTGCAATTAAAAAAATTTCTCAATAGATGAATAATAATTTAAATCTTAATCTTAAACAAGTCATTTAAACAAAAACCAAATATTCACATAGAAAGAAGATTTGACCCTCCTTTTTTATTTAATTGTGGTATCCATCTTCTTACAAACTAATTCTTATGTTGACTCTATATGTATGTGCTTTGGAAGTAAGAAAATTTTCAAAAAATAAAATTACTAAACATCGCCTTACACATGCATTATAGTTTGAATATTAATTTCAAAATAATTTATTAAAATATAATAAAAATCTCCCCATGACCGTATGAATGATAATTTGAATATTAATCTTAAAATCATTCTTTAGACGATAACCAAATAATTTCCCTAGAAAGGACATTTTCCTCTTCTTTGTTGTTATTAACCTTACCATGGTATCCATTTTCTTAAAAAATAAACGTGGCATGGTTTCAAATGATGAGAAACACTAATAAAAGTGTCTCTTAATCTCTCCTGATATCTTTCCATAGTATTGGAAGTATCTAACCTATAGATGAAGTGCCTTCAAACTTTGACTCAGTTATGTAGCCACTTTTCTCACTATCAGTTTGATGGCATGTTCTCCTTAATGAACAATATAATAATTAAAAGGGCATGTTATCTTCAATGAAAAATAATTTGGATCATTATATTCCACCTAAATGTGCCATCTTTTCCATGATAGTATTATTCTCTCTAGAAACATGGTTTATTTTATAATTTTTAAAATGATTGAGAAGAAGAAAATTGTGAATTAAAATCCTATTTAGTTTTCAATTGAAAGAGACTATATTCATTGGCTAATTATTCATGATACTTTCACCTTCTTTATGTAAAAAATTTCACACATTCGAAGTCCCAAAATAGTATTAATTAGTCATGTACTTTTGTTTAATAAATATTATTTAGTCTAAAGAAAGAAAATCCATATTTTCCTAGAAGAATAGAAAAAGAATTAAATATTTTTCCAATTGCTTAAAAAAAATTATGATCCTTATGAAAAAAAATTATACTAAATCTTTTTTTGTGTTTCACTTCAATGAGGTAGAATTACTCATGATACTTTCACCTTCTTTATGTAAAAAATCTTGCACATTAAAAGTCCCCAAATAGTGGTTGGGCATGTACTTTTGTTTACAAATAGTAATTAGTTTGAAGAAAGAAAATCCATAATGTCTTGGAAGAATAGCAAAAGAATTAAAGATTTTTTCAATTGCTTAAAACAATTTATGATCCCTAAGAAGAAAATTACACTAAATCTTTGTTTGTGTCTCACTTCAATGAGGTGAAATTACTCATGATACTTTTACCTTCTTTATGTAAAAAAATTCACACATTAGAAGTCCCAAAATAGTGGTTGGTCATGTACTTTTGTTTACTAAATACTAATTAGTCTGAAGAAAGAAAATCCATAATGTCCTAGAAGAATAGAAAAAGAATTAAATATTTTTCTTTAATTGCTTAAAAAAATTATGATCCTTATGTAGAAAATTATACTAAATCTTTGTTTGTGTTTCACTTCAATGAGGTAGAATTACTTGTGATACTTTCACCTTCTTTATGCAAAAAATCTTGCACATTAAAAGTCCCAAAATAGTGGTTGGGCATGTACTTTTGGTTACTAAATAGTAATTAGTCTGAAGAAAGAAAATTCATAATGTCTTGGAAGAATAGCAAAAGAATTAAAGATTTTCTCAATTGCTTAAAAAAATTTATGATCCCTATGCAAAAAATTACACTAAATCTTTGTTTGTGTCTCATGTCAATGAGGTGGAATTACTCATAATACTTGCACCTTCTTTATGTTAAAAATATCACTTATTAGAAGTCCCAAAATAGTGGTTGGGCATGTACTTTTGTTTACTAAAGAGTAATTAGTCTGAACAAAGAAAATACATAATGTCTTGGAAGAATAGCAAAAGAATTTAAGATTTTGACATTTTCTTAAAAAAATTTATGATCCCCATGAAAAAATTACACTTAATCCTTGTTTGTGTTTCACTTCAACAAGTGGAATTATTCATGATACTTGCACTTTCTTTATGTAAAAAATCTCACACATTAGAAGTCCCAAAATAGTGGTTGGGTATGTACTTTTGTTTACTAAATAGCAATTAGTTTGAACAAATAAAATCTATAAAATCTATAATGTAGTGGAAGAATAGAAAAAGAATTAAAGATTTTTCCAATTGCTTGAAATTTTTAATGATCCCTATGCTAAAAATTACACTAAATCTTTGTTTGTGTTTCACTTCAATGAAGTCATAGGTATTTGAGCTCTACACACTATACTAACAAATGACACATGAGCATGTAGGTGGATATCATGTAGAGTTTTACAAGGTTACATGTTTCTGTCATAACCCTCCTTTATCACTTTTTGATTTGATATAATTCTATTATATTTTTGGTTGAGCTATTGAAAATAATTGAATGAATATTATAAAAGAATAAATAATGGACCCACATACACACTTGGAGAATATAATTCAAAAGGCATTATTTATTTTTATTTTTATTTTTTCCATTCCCAATTATGGCACATGTTGTAGGAGAAATTAGAAGTGTCTAGAGGAATCTTCAATACCTTGCATGTAACTCCCCCACTAGGATATTAATCAATTTTGCATGGGTCCAATATTGGAAAAGGATATCATTCTTAATTAATTTCTCTAGATAGTGGAATTAAGGGATTTTTCTTATATATCGTATGCAAGTTCTCAAAAGAGGGAGTTGGTTATTCTTTGAAGAAAGTTTTCTCAAATAGTTTGCTTTTAGTAGTCATATTTTCATTTGGAGAATAGTCAAGGTTGTTTTGAAGAAATTTTTCCAAGCTTGCAAGGAAGGATCAAGGAAGGCTAGGCTTGAAGATATGGAGAGGATTCAACATCAAAAGGCTTCTCCAGGTTTCCTCTTTGCATTTGTTAATTCTTTATGTAAATTTTTATATTTTCAAGGGAAATATCTCTTCTTAGATTCTTTAGTTGAATATAGCTTTCTGAAGGAAATAATTTCTTAATTTTTAGATAGATTAATTGGAAAGGAAATCCATTTTTCATTTAAGAAATACTTTGATAAAAGTTTCTTTTCTTTTTTAAAAATGCAAATGTTGATTTCTCTTTTATTTGTTAATCTATTTACAATAAAGAAATCAGATTTTGTTTTTTTCTGTTTTTTTTGAAATCTAGAGAAGATCTTGAATCAAAAACAAAAACAAAAAAAAGGGAAAATAAATCATGCTTTTCAACATCTCTATTCTTTTTTTTTGAAAAACTTAAATTCTTTTATCTCTATAAATAATCTTTCTTCCTATGCATATAATCATTGTATTTAGGAATCTCACTATGTGAAACAATATATCAAATATGATTTCTTCTCAATGTTGTTGTATAAAATCCCTGTGGGAAATATTATCTTGTTATTTAATTAATTTCAGAAATCTCTCTCTGTGAATATCAATTTCCTGGAAATCTCATCAAAATTTTTATTATCTCATAAGACAAATTTGTTGAATATGATCTTTGTGAAATAAAAAATATTATACATGTACCTATCTCTGAGGAGATTTAGCTCTCTGTTGTATTGCTGCCTCAAATTCAAGCATAGTGTATTTCCTTGGGCTCCTGTAAGATCTTCTGAAATAAATTCCCTCTATTATCTTCCATGCATGTAAATAAATTCTTATTACCATATATATATATATATATATATATACCCCTCTTATATTATTTAACAAACTGGAATAAAAACCATATATATATATATATATATATATATATAATTAAATTTATAAAAATGATAATGAATAAATAAAAATAAAACAAGTTAAAAACAAAAATCTTTCCGCACGAAATAACTTCAGGCAACATGCGGGGGGGGGGAAGGGGGGGGGGAAGGTGGAGTTAAAGTAACTGCCGGGGAAGTGGCACCCTCCACTACCCCTGTCGTCACTGTTACGACAGTGGCTGTAGGGGGAGTGGAGGGGCCCACGGTGTCCCCTCAACTCTACGGGCCTGCACCTACAGGACCGCAGGGGTGATGGGACCCGTGGCCCCCACTCCCCATTAACTTTAAAACAAAGTCTTGTACCCTTTTTATTTATATATATATATATATATATATATTAAATTGCAAATTTAAAAATTGTTAATAATTGCTTTAGTTTAAATTTTAAGTTAGTAAATTAAACTTAGGAAAATTTATAAATAATTAGGATCATTGTGTAATAAATTTGTAATTTTAAATTAATGTATATAATTGGAATCTCTCAATCTATTTGAGATTTATTGGGTTATTTGGTCGGTAATTTTAGGTTCATTTAAAACAATTAAGTCATATTATTATGATTTGATCCAAAATTGCCAAAAGTCTAAACTAATTGCTCATTTTGAACTAGTAACTCTATAATTAATTATTCTCGTGATAGAAGTAAACATTGCTTAATTTTGCATGTAAATGACATTATTTTTGCATCATACAAATTACTTATATATTAATTTGCATTCATTGATGAGCAAGTTACATTTCCATCATCTTCATGCAAGTTACACGTTTTAATATGTGAGTTCATAAGTCTCATTATCATCCAATTATATATTAAATAGTTTAGTTGTAGAAGAATGGTATTTTTATCAAGTGGTACTTGAATGCCATCGAAGTAGTTGTTTCAATTAATTAAACTTTGCAATGTCTAATTATGTACATTCATTTCATAATTGTTTTCAAGCATGATGTTTTTCATAGCTTCTTAGTTAGAAAACTAAATAAAGGAAGTCAGAAAGCCAAAACCTAGCAGCGTTCGGTATATACAATGCCTCTGGGTCACGCTTACGGGTAATGCCATCATGTTGAACTACTTGTTAGGCCCAATATGGAAAGCTAATGTACTGAGAGGGGAGGGGTGAATCAGTACTTCAAATCCTTTTATCAACAATATCTTTACTGTTATGCATAAACCAAAAACAGTTGTAACATAACATAAAGCTAAAAAAAATAAATAACAATCATACATGATTCACTCCATAACACATGTATTTTAGTTACGCAGAAACTCTTGGTTAGAGAGAAAAAATGCGGTGGGGATGGTACCCACAACTTCACTACTGCAATAATAAAGTTTGCTTAGTTAGAGCTACATATTTTAGCTATTTCTGATAGCTTACCCTGTTAGGAGTATCAAGATCTGTTAGATCTACCTTGCTAAAGGATTTTACAACACTTAATCTAAATGTTGCACCTGGTTAGAGGCTTTACAATTTATAGACTTGATTAGAGTCTTTTACCCTATTAAAGGTTTCTCTTACAACTTCAAAATTTTCAATAAAATCTTTACAACTATCTGCAACTTTACATCTAAAATGTTATAGCAGATTCTATGTGCTCTAAATAAGATTACCTTGCCTATAGCATACCTTGGTAACCCATAAAGTAACTCGGTAAACCCTTTTGTTTACTTTGTTCTTTGACTGTTCTCTGAAATCCTTCTCGGTGACCTCTGTGTCTCTATAACAGTCATAACACTTAGTGCTTTCTCATGCATCACACATGTCTTGCTTCATACACTTGTGTAAATCCATGTCTCACATATATTTATCTTTTAATCCATGTTGTATAAATAGATCTCTTATGTCGGTGATCTGATTCATTGCTTCGATCTTACAAACATGATTTCTCGAATGAATAACCATGCAAAATATTTCATTGGTTAGATGACCTCAAAATCATACACAATCTTTAAGTGCAATTTCCAATGTGATAATGGTTCTATGTTCCTTGATCTTGTAACATGTTTTCATATGTGTGTCCAGGTTCACTGAATCTGGTAACACGTTTCACTTGGTGTATATCAATTCGGTGTATTATCTTTGCTGCTCGGTAGACATAGAATGATACTCGGTAGATAGCTCGGTGCATACTGGGCTCTGTGACTGCTTTCTTCTATAACCAACTGGACTGTGCATACCGACTGAATATTTCGGTAGTAGTAACCAACTAGAGTATATAGAATGACTTTGGATATAAAACTAATGGCAACTTGATAAGTAGTAACAATCTCCCCTTTTGACATTAGTTGAGATGTTTAACAAAACTACTTTCAAAGTCATAACTCAAAAATCTATATACTTTACAAAATTTGACTAAACTGACAGTATATACATTAGTCAATGAAATAGTATATTCCGATATACTCCCCTTATCAATATACTATACAAAACTCTGATTTTGTATGCACGGTGATCAATTATCAGTGTGTTGCTCTTGTTCTTTGCTTAATGTTCTGTTCACTGCTTGGTTCACTGCTCTTGGATACTCTACTCACTCTGCTTGGTATACTCCCCCTGTATACTACATTCCTTTTGTTTGATACTTTGAATACTATATCACTCCCTGTTTTTGACAAACATCAAAATTTAGTTACCATTCGGTGGTGGCAGCTGGTCAAAAATGGATTTGTACTTTGTCCATGCTTTGGTGAGAGCAATAGAGAGTGCATCCTTTACACTGTCCATTAAAGAATTTTGCGCTTGAATATCAACCAATAATGATATTAAGCCATCTAAGGTGCTTCCCTCTTGTGTAGTTGATAGAAATGTGGCTCGGTTGATTTGTTCTTGGATAGATGAAAGATGAGGAAGGAATAATGTTTGAAGTGTCATTATGTCCATCCTGATCTTGTGTTCTTCATTCCTTAATTCCAATTGTTGAGCCATGAGCTATTGTAGCTTGGTATAAAAATTCTGAACTGAATTGGGCTCTGGGGTCAACTTATTTGAGAGATCGGTGATCTCTTTCTCAATTGCTTCAGTTTTATTTTTGATGTCTTTAATGAATAAAGAAAATGTACAGAGTTTCTGAAATAAATAAAGAATGTGCTTGAGTTGAGGGGACAACTCAGCAATAAATTTGACAAGTTTAACTTTGCCAATAGCTATAGTTTTATGTACCTCTTCTATCATTTTTGCAGTGAGCTCCTTGTCTTTTAACTTGCTCAAATATTCAGATGCATCGACTCCAGATGTCTCTATCTGATTAAGGAGTTCATCCAGTTGAATATGGATGGCTGCATCGGTTGACACTGTAGCTATAGGTAGCATATCTGTTAAGAGTGTCTTTACCTTCTGAAGTACTTTATTTTTCTTTTGTATGGCCATTTGTGTCTCTTGTTTGACCTTTGCTTTACATAGTTCACCGAAATCAATGAGTGCTTGCCCCTTTAATTTGGATATATCAACATTGGGAAACACTATTGGTTTCGACAAATCAACTTTGAAACTATGCTTTTTCATTTTCTTTTCTTTACCTTTCACCGATTGAACTAAGACAATGGCTTGTGAGGCTTGAGGACCCTCGGTAGGTTGCTTGGTAGAGGCAACATTTTGGTCGGTTGGTTTAGCCTCTGTAGTGTCCTTTGGTATCTCGGTGCTTGGTGTCTCAGTTGCAACATTTTCAGTGCTAGAAGGTGCTTGAGAGGGATTTTCTTGAGAAGTACCTTCTGCTACTGTAGACTTATGACCTTCGGTGCCTTGCTCCGTATCCTGAGGGGCTTCGGTTGAGACAGGTTGATTGACCGGTGGATAAGGCTGAACTTGTTCCAAAACTGATTCACTGGATACAAGTTTTGCATATGCATTGCCTTCAATCATTTCCTGTTCAGGTGCCTCTGTATCAATGATATCTTCATCTATTTGAATGGTGTCAGCAGGGTCTTGCTCGGTGACATCAGGATCTTGCTCGGTGACATCAACTATTTCAACTGCAGCTTGCTCACCAGCATCCTTTCTTCGAAAGATTGCCTGCCACTGTTCTTTTGTTTCCTTCTCCACGTCAATATATAGGCCATTCATCAGTTTCAGGGCCTTTTGTTTGACTAAAAGTTGTGTCTGGCTGTTTTTCAGATGTTCCTTGATCTCATCTACTGACATGTCAGGAAAGAGATGTACAAGAATTCTTTCTCTGATCTGTTTCTCTGAGTCTAGGGCATATTGCCACCTATTATCAATATGTGCATATAATTCTTTTGGAAGATAATTAGAGACTTCTAATGGGACCAATCAGAATTTCAAAAGTGTGCAGATGACAACTTCTTCAATTTGTCTCTTTTCATCAGCAGATCTGGATTCATATTTAACATATCTGAATCCTCCAAATCCACCATATTCCTTCAGATTAGTACAAAAATTTTCAACACTATATACATTTACCTTCTTGCTCTTGACAATCTGAAATTTGCTTGCATCTTTAGATTTGGTGTCACTAGACTCTTTTGACAAAATGAGTCTCCGAGTAGATTTCTTGTAAGTTTTGGTTACCTTTGGAACAGTAAAATTCTTTGGTTTCTTACTCGATGAAGCTGCTGATGCTCTTGTGTTAGGTCGCTTTGTTGGAGGAGTCAGTGAGGCCTTCGTTGTATCCTGTTTCTTTCTCTTCAACACTTTTCCTTTAGGCAATTCGGTGCTTAGTGTTATAGCTGCCTCTTGGGCTTCAGATTCCTCTTTGGTAATGACTATAGTGCCTTTGATAGGTGTGGAGGAAGAATCTTCTCCAAATTTCTTCGATAATGCCTTTATCATCTTTGTTGCCTTCCTTGTAGCTTTGGGTACTACAATGCTCATTTTTACTTTTTCCTTCACTTCTTCATAGGTTCCATACCTAAGCTCGGTAGCATACCTTGGTAATGTAAGAAATGCATCAATTTGCTGTTGTGTGATGTCAAAATCAATCTCGTAACCCATAGGTGGCAAAGATTGAGTTCTTGGTTCCACAACATTCACATAACAGTAATTAGTGTCTACTTCAAAACATATGTCATCTTTGTATTTCTCCACTAGCTTGGGTCGAATCTAGTACCTGTTATGCATTTTGTCTTGAAACTTACTGAAGTAATCATCCATAATATCATTAAAATTATCACCTAGCTTCTTAATGAAGTCATTGATTTGATGGGTGATTTGTCGGTGTAGTTCCCAAACAACTTTACCGACTGTTGGAAAGAACTTCTCAAAGTAGAAAAACATGCATACAAGCAGTGATCCAAACTTTAGTGTATTAGCCGAGTTGTTCTTCATTGGCTTCCTTATTCTGTTCAGATTCTCAAATAGGTTTTTCAGTAACACCTCACATAAATCAATTTTCATGCCTTTCTTCACAATTTTATAAGCTAAGTCTACTGTTGCACAGGGTACACTGTTTTCCCTTGCCGATTGGAAGAAACAATAACCAATTACTCTAATGGCAAATTTAGTTATGCATCAGTGACATTGTTCAGTTTCAGTCCTCTGCAATCTGATTCTACTCCAGTCAAACTGATCAATTCCTTCTATGATATCATTTTCTGGGTTCGGGCATGATCATAAATAGGGTAACCGGTGATCAAATGAATTATTTCCTTGGTGATCTTAAATGGTTGCTCTTCTAGCCCAATGAAGTCATCATGCACTCTGCTCAGAACAAACTTGACCCACTGGGGTTTGAACACATGGGGATAGGTTAGGGCTTTAGTCAATCCCTTGATCTTGATGTGCTCATACTTGCTATCCATTTTACCATTGGTGCATAATTCATCATAGGAGTCTTTGATTTCAACATGACTGAGTTCTTCAACATGACATTTGGTGAAGAATCTCACATCCTCGACTAATAAAACTCTATCTGGGATGAGGGAAAATGTGGTTTTGTCATCCGGTTCAGATGCAACTTTGGGAGTTAAAGAGTATTTTATTGAGGGCTTTTCAACATTCTTGACAACAATGGGGTCTTGGATCTTAGGTGCCATAGTAGATTTCAGATAAAAACTAACAAAGGATCCTTAGGGTTTGAGGATTTTCAAATGACAAACGCTTCACACTTAGCAGATAATAACTTGATAAGATCAGTAAACCAGCTTAACAATGCTATGAGATTGATGTAAATACCTTGAATTTTTCTTTGAAGGAGGTTTGATCACCTTTGATTTGCTTTGCTCTGCTCTCTCGAAAACTTGGTGAGTGAAAAATGACCGCGTAAATGCTTTAAGTACACAATATACCTTATTGGGCTCCATGTAGGTTAGGTCAAAAACATTAAATGCACTCAGTTCCACTAAAATTTCTTTCCTTTTTGTGCTTTAGCCGAGTAGCCAGACTTCCTTCATTTACCGACTTGACAAGCTTCCTGTATTCACCGACTTGACAGGTTTCCTGTATAGTGCTTCAAAAGACTTTGATATAGTTTCAAACTTACTACTACATCTTAACTATGCAGATTTTGAACTAAGTACATAATAAAGTAGGAACTGTTAAGATTTAACCTTGAGAGAATGCAGTCCCTTCATACCTTTACCAATTAATTTGGAATAGGAGCACCTAACTCGGTAGGTAAGGTGCTTTCTTCATTTGACACAATTTCCTTCTTTTTCCAAATCATCTTTAATTTCTCTTTTATTTCCTCAATGTCTTCTCTAGGTTGATCTCTGCAATCTCCAGCTAAGTGTCCAACTTTGTGACAATGAAAACATGCCATACCAAGATTTCTCCATGATCTTCGATTGTTCATTCCAAACCTTATAAAGCAGTCGGCACTTATATGTCCATATCTTCCACAATATCCACACCATATCCTTGTATTGTAATCCCATGGTATTGCAGAATATTGTCGGTAAGGATCTGTGTGAGTTTGGTAACCTCTAGTATTTGCTCGGTGTGCAGACCACATGTAGTTCTTTTGCTTAAACCAACACTTCTCGGTACTATGTCCATATCTATTGTAGTTTTTACAAAACCCTTTGAATTTTGCCTTCTGATAATTGTTAACAGACTTTGTCCTACATTGATTAGATGTGTGACCATATTTATTGCAATTGTAACAATAACCATTGGTCTTAGTGACATTCGGTTGCTTACTGTATGATAGGAAATGTGGAAATCATCAAAGCAATATAAACATTAGCCTAGCTCAATCACGAAAACTCAATTGCAATGACCAATCCTAAAAACACTCAATAAAGACATGAAAACAAGACATCAATTCAAATGCAAACCATTGCAAACTTGAATGTCTCCTTCATGTGGCTCCATTGTCCTTCTTTCTTCTTCAAATAGCTTTGTTTGTGGATCTCACCTACTAGTGCATGAGCATGATGTGAAAGCAAGTAGACAAGATGATAGCGCAAGAATACTAGAAGCGTGATTGATTCGACTAGGGACTAGAGACCTTGATTGAAGAAATTCATCCAATTTATAGACAAATTGGAGAAAAGACAAGATTAGCATGAAGAGATTCGAATGGAAATTGCAAATCAAGAATGTCAAACATGACAAATTATGACAAATTTGCACTTTCTATGCAAAATTGATTGATTGATAATTATGACAAATTGCTATGTCAAAATTGATTGATTGTCAATTATAAGAAATTATGACAAATTTGCTATGTCATTCCCATGAAATTAGGAGAAATAGGAGAAATTAGAAAATTAGATGAATTTAGAAATTAGGAAATTAGAAAATGAGGAAATTAGGAATTAAGTGAATTAATTAACAATTTTTCATTTATTAATTAATTCACAAAGAGGGAGGAATTAATTAGCCAATTAAATGAACATTTAATTGCGATGAGAAGACTTAGGATAAATAAACTATTTAACCTAGAGGGAGAAATGACAAACAAGGTTAAATGAATAAATCATGAAACCCTAGAAGATGAATTAGAAATGCAAGGACGACAATTAGGTCTTGACAAAAGATAATTGATATCGATTCGATCATGATTTTGAATTGATAAATGACCAATGCTGATAAGTGATTTGATTGATAAATGCGCCAATTGATGAGGAATAATGACTAATTGATCCAAATTGACATGATTGAGAAAGATGACGATCGATGACAAATCGATCGCATAATGACAAAATTGACAAGAAGACAAGGATCGATGACAAAATAGATTGCAAAACGACAAGATTGAAAATGACCACAATCGATGACAAATCGATCACAAGATGACAAGATTGAAAATGACCACGATCGATGACAAATTGATCACAAGATGACAAGATTGAAAATGACGACGATCGATGACAAGTCGATCGCATGATGATAAGATTGAAAACGACAATGACCGATGACAAATCGATCGCATGATGACAAGATTGATAAGAGGACAAAACCCTAATTAGGATTGGCGATTTCCAAATATGACAAATGAGCATGCACATTGATGCGTCAGGATAAGATCGATCAAAATCATGACTGAAGTTTGTTATCGACAAGACCAAAATCGAAAGCGAGATAAATGAAGAAATGCAGAAGAAAGGCACGATGCTCGCAAATGATAAAGACAAAGTGCGAATCATAGGAGAAATGTTAAAGCAACGCAAAAACTCTAAAATAAGGCAATACGCAAATGTTAAAGTACGACTCCGCAAGCGTTGACCATTTTTAGACGTCTACATTTTGCCCCTCTTTGAGACAATGCGATATTAAGCATTGTTTCAAAGAACAATAATGAAAATGCCACAGACAATGACAATGACATATGCATTCCCCCTCGAGGAATTGGCCGGAAACATCCAGAAAGGAGGCCAATTGATCGATAAGAATGATAGAACATGATAGGAGCAAACAGACTGAAAATCGAAGACTGGATGCATGAAGGACAAGAAAAGGAAGGCGCAAAAGGCCGTGACCAACACAGGATGGAAAGAGTGCACGTCCATCTATGTACTGACATAGATCTATAAATGAGACACAGAGAGTGAAAAGTGCTCATTTGCACTAGCCAAAGAGGAGGATTTGTTGCTCTGGAAGAGCACACTTGCAGAGAGATGGTGAACATTCCAATGGCAGATCACCTCGGGGAATGTGTACACACCTACAGACGACCAGACGACGCGGGAGCAGCAGTATGTATCTCAAAAACCCATATTGTCAATTTTATGAATTTTGATCGCTTGCGGGACATTGCGGGGCCCACAGGGAATGCAGAAACTGACTTCTGCGCCTTTGTGAGTGCATCCTGCGCTTGTGTATGGTATCCTACACTTGTGTAGGGTACACAGGCGCAGGTTGTTGCAACACAGGCGCAGGACTTAGCACACAGGCGCAGTTGTGCATTGGGAACCCTAATTTGGCCAAAAATAGCATGCGAATGATCCGAAAAGGGGGGATAAGAATAGGATAGGTCAAAATAGATGAGAAACACCCTAATTTGGACATGAAACAAGGAAATGCAGCCCGTAGGAGAAAACCCTAAAACTGACAAAATGTGCCCCAATTGTGATGCAGAGTCGACAGTATCCATTGATCACGCGGCAGAACCGACCAGACTGCTTCATGTTACGACATAGACTCAGGAGCATGGACAGAGACACATTAGCAGGACTTGGAATATACTATATCACATTCATGCCCAAGATTAGGGCAAACACAGGACTACTAACCGCATTGGTAGAGCGATGGCATTCAGAGACTTCCTCCTTCCATCTGGCGACTAGAGAGGCGACTGTGACACTAGAGGATGTATGGCGTATCCTCCGTATTTCGATTCATGGAGAGATGGTAGAGTATGACCCAGTGAAAGGGAGAGATGCTTTGTGCAGATTATTTGAGTGCGACGCAGATGATCTGGATATCGTAGAGAGGGAGATTGGCTGGGAGACCATGGCATCAGAGTACGATTGACGATATGTGGTGATAGCAGTGGTGATAGCATGCCTACTAGTAGGGGATAGACAAGGACATGGATTCCCTATTGGATGGGGAAGAGTGCTGGAGCGGATGGCGACAGAGGGGACGGTGTACGCATGGGGACCATGTGTACTTGCTATGCTATATTTTGAGTTGCATCAGATAGCATATCAGGGAGTGCAGACGTTGAGCTGTGGGATCACACTGCTACAGGTATGGGCATTTGAGCACATAGCCATATGTCAACCGATTGCAGAGAGATAGGTATTACCACATCTAATATTAGATCCAAGCATGTTCACGTCAAATCAATCACGCTTCTAGTATTCTTGCGCTATCATCTTGTCTACTTGCTTTCACATCATGCTTATGCACTAGTAGGTGAGATCCACAACAAATCTATTTGAAGGAGAAAGAAGGACAATGGAGAATCATGGAGGAGACATTCAAGTTTGCAATGGTTTGCGTTTGAATTGATGTCTTGTTTTCATGTCTTTATTGAGTGTTTTTAGGATTGGTCATTGCAATTTGAGTTTTCGTGATTGAACTAGGCTAATGTTTACGTTGCTTTGATGATTTCCACATTTCCTATCATACATTAATTGGTGAACCCGATGTGAACTAACCCCCTAACCATGCTTTTGAGTACTTTTGAGTTGATTTGTAGGTGAAAAACCCAAGAAACAGGGTAATGCAGGGATTTCTGAGAACTTCTACGCCTGTGTAAGAGCAATCTGCGCCTGTGTCAAGCATTCTGCGCCTGTGTCAAGGACTTCTGCACCTATGTCAAAGGGATCTGTGCCTATGTTACTGCATTATGTGCCTGTGTCACTGCAATCTGCGCCTGTGTAAGACATTCTGCACCTGTGTAAGGCCAGAAACAGAGGTAAAAGGCACTGTTTTTACTTGCAAATTGTTTTGTTTTGCATTCTGTTTCTGCTTTTTGGTCTTTTGGTACTAATTCTTTGTGCAGCACCTTGGCATTACACATGACAAAGACAACAAATGAAACTACTAACACATTTTATGCAGGTTCGATAGTCAAAGACTAAGCAAATTAAACTT
Organism: Cryptomeria japonica; assembly: GCF_030272615.1. Classification (NCBI taxonomy): domain Eukaryota; kingdom Viridiplantae; phylum Streptophyta; class Pinopsida; order Cupressales; family Cupressaceae; genus Cryptomeria; species Cryptomeria japonica. Next base: position 501,358,283 of record NC_081408.1, read on the forward strand.
CTGACTTGGTGGTTTTGCAGGTTGCCTTATACTCCAACTAAACCTTGTGTTTGTAATTCATAATTAGGCACCTATTTTTGATTGCTAAGTAGGATGGAATGAGTGTATGTTTTCTTTGATTGTTGAGTTTGACATTGGAGTAGGAGAGTATGCTCTCATCCTTCTTAGGGTGATCAGAAATCCAGATCTTTGATACCATTCTCATGTTTTGATTGTGTGTTACCTTTAGAGGGCCTACCTTCCCGACCATTTTCTTTCTTTTGCAAGCAAGTGACAATCGTGAGAAGGGAACTACCCAAAGTGAGTACGGCTAGAATACCTTGGCATTCTAACTCACTATAAACAAATACCTGATGAGCGAAAGCTTTGAAGGAAGGGTTACGTGGGAATTGTAGTTACTTGGGAAGTGATGACCCTTGGACTCTTTCTCATATCAACATCTAAGTAGGGCCTCAAGGTCTAAATCGTGCTTGCACGACTACATTTTTTTGGTATCTTGGTGGGCTTAATGTCTCAATCACGCTTGCGTGACACCAAGGAGTAATGCTTAACAAAAATCCTGACTAAACACCTTGTATTTAGAGGCCAAAAATCCTTCTAGTTGCTTGAGAAGGACAAGTTCGGATACTTGGAAGAGATACTAAGTTCACCATGGGGAGATTTCCATGGGGACTGATGCTTGGTTGTCCTGAGAAGTGAGTGCCATGGAGGGGAGCCCGTGGGGTCAAGCATCTATGTATTCTCCTTGAATCTCATAATGAGTCTACCTCTCAAGTACCTACTGCCCTTGCCATCCATAAGAAATGTGTGAATGAGTATGATTGTCTTGAGTCTAAGTTAAAATATCTTGTCTTCTTTACTTGTCAAAAGCTGAGTTGTGTCTCATTTCGAAAACAAGGCAAATTGATTCAAAACAAGGTTAAACACAAGAGCACTTCATCCAACAAAGTTCAAAACACCTTCAAACATGGTCGTCAAACATTTTTCAAAATCTTGTCTCAACATTCATGTCACTTAGATTTAGGTTCATCCTAGGTTTACATTTTGCAAAGTCATTGTCAAGTACCAAGGTTAGGTTTCACCTAGGTCATACTCCTTTCGCATATCAATAAGGGTCATCCATTTGCATGTATCCTCTTGCATTAGAGTAATACCATTTCATAATTCAAACTTAGGTTGACATTGTCATACATTTGCATTTGCATACCCTAGGTCCCTTCATTAAGCTTAGGTCATTATCATATCATATTAGGGTCACTTGCATAGTAATTGTCCCTTTGCATATAGTGTCAAAACTAGGTTTTGTCATACTTGAGTAATCCAAATCTTTGATAAACCTTAAGTCATTGTTAGGAAGTCTAGACCTTATCAAACCTTTTGTCTTTTGTCATCAATGTCATTTCGTCAAACCTAGCTTAGTATCCAAGCATATAGGGGAGACATTGTCATTTTGTCCTTTTGTCACTTGGTCCTTTTGTCCTTTGAGGTCTAGACATCATTTCAATTTCCTAAGGGTCTCTTTCTTAGATTTGCATTCCAAAAATTTTGTCAAAATCTTGAAAAACAACCAAAAACATAGATTGCATTTTCATCTATTTAGTTTGCATTTAGTTGCATATCATACATTATCCTCAAAAAATTCCAAAAATATTGCATTCGCATAGTGACATGCCTGTTGAGACAAGGTCAAAATCTAAAAACATGGGCGAACCAATGTATCAACCCATTGACAACATATCAAATTCACAGTTTCAAACTAGTCAAACAATACAAATTGAAGGTTCATCAAACACATCATTACCACCATATGGAAGGGTTCAACTTGGACCACCTCCATTATATGAACCGGTATTTGTACCCATGAAACCAGGACATGGGAGTGTTCCACCAACACCAAGAGGAAATGCACCTTTCGATTGGAATCAACCAAACCCGTAACATGAGATTCAAACATTACATGAGGAACAAACTCTTTCACAAGGATTTGGTTCAGATCAAGGCATTCAACAAGAAACAAATCAAAACATTTTACCAGATTCTTCATCAGATTCTGATGCTTCTGATGATGTTGATATGTTCCTTCAAGATCCAAAGTTGACAAAAAAGATGGATAAATTCTTGAACAAGGTCTTTAAGATGTTCCCACAAAAATATATTGACATGATGAGTAATGTGACCTCCTCAAGTGAGCAAATCAATGTGCAAAAACAACAAGGCGGTGAGTTGTTAAGTTTCTCTCCGCATCCGAATGAAGAACATGTGCAACAAGAAACCCAGCCTACCTTGATGAGTAAACATGCTTCAAAGGAATTGACAGTGACTATTCCTCAAAAGTCACCATTTGAGACAATAAATAATCCATTATTTAACACAACACCTGTAACACAAGATCAAATGAAGACCACGCAAATATTGACAGCTGTCCCTCAACAAGAAGTGGTTCCTCATATGCATAAAATTGGATCAAAATCTAAGATGTAAGAAAGCTTCACGACTGGAATGCCTGATATCACCAATGCCCAAAACAATTCCACAATGCAACAAAGTTCTTATGTTCCACTAAGTTCAATATACTTGCCAAACACTCAAGTACCTATTATGCAGACTATTGTGATAGATCCTTCGATAATGGCGACACAAAGAGCTACAGATAGTGGTTTGTACCAACAACACATGTTGCAACAATTGAGTAATACACAAAAGGTACAATCGAATGTGCAAACAAACAATGCTCAACAACAACAATATCGCATTTGACAACAAGTTGCAGTGCCCTCTGCACCATTACAAGTTAATGCAAACTTGCAACCACCACAATGGATTGGACAAACAACATAGCAAGTTAATGCAAGTGCTATACCCCATCTTAAGGAGAAACAACAAAAACCACCCAAACAAAGTTTTTTGCAAATGATGGGATTTACACCGCGACAACAATTGGCACAAAGTCAGCAAATTCCGATTCGTCAACATCAACAACAACATGTGCCTCAATATGTGCCAAGACAAACAAGCTATCATACTTCACAACTATAATTAACGCCTATGCAATATCAACAACACCCTTAATTGCAATATCAACCTAGGCTACATACGATGATGCCACCACAAGAAGCACAACAACAAGGTCAATATCAAGGCATGGCACAACCACAACAACAAGAGGTGTACCAAGAACACTATATGCCGGAGACACCAAAGATGACAATTTTAGAGCATCAACAACCGATTGAAAACACGATGTATCGACAAAGAGTACCCACCCGGATTAATGGTGGACCTCCAAAATCTGATACAATTGCGCAACAGCTTGAGAAGTTGCAACGACAAGTTGACGCATTAGAAACCAAAGGGACAAAGAAGTTGTATACAGATCAAGATTTATGTCCTAATCCATTTGACAAGAGCTTATACATGCCTCCCTTCCCTAAGCATTTTGAGGCACCTAATTTTGAGAAATATAAAGGGAATGGTAATCCAAAAGATCACATTCGAGCATTTTTCGTGGCATGTACTGAAGTGAGTTATGAGGAAACATATTTAATGCGCTTATTTGCACGAAGTCTCACGGGACAAGCCATGGATTGGTATTCACATCTGCCAAGAAATATAAAGACTTGGTCAGAATTGGCTCAAAATTTTATATCTCACTTCGCGTTCAACATCGACAGTGACGTGACCATGTCAGAGTTATGTAACACCAAGCAAAAGCAAGGTGAACCATTAGTGACTTTCTTGCAACACTGGCGAAGCTTGTATAGTCGTTCTTCCCTAGATATACCTGAAGAACAACAAGTGAATTTGTTTATCCAAAACTTGGTCCCATAAATGATGTATGAACTAAAATTGAAAAGTCCCAGTACTATCGAGAAACTCATTAAGAAAGGGATGAACATTGAAACCGCTCTTGTAGCCAAGGGAATCATTAAGCTTAACAAAGATAGTGACAACACAAACAATTCAGGGGACAGAAATAGATTTTGGTATAAAAATAAGAATGTCACTAATGATGGAGTTGTTGATGCAAGAACGGTGAATGAAAATCAACCCCCATTCACAATCAAGAAATTGAGTGTTCCTAATATGTCAACTATGGAACAAAATCAAACACCAGTGAGCAATGTTACTCAACAGCCGCAATACCAACAACATACTCAACAATACACTCAACAATATAATCAACAACAAGGTCAACAACAAAACCAGCAACGCAAACCTTTCTGATCAAGGGATGGACCTCCTCGATAGTTCATGCCATTGGGAGAGCCTATTGAGTCAGTAATGAAACAATTAATACAAGCCAAATTTATCAAGTTACTAGATATCAAGGCAGAACCAGTGGTAAAGCCGCATTGGTGGAATGATAATGCCTATTGTGAATACCATCGGTCAAAAGGACATAAAACCGCGTCATGTTTTCAATTGAAACATATGATTCAAGACTTGTTAGAGCAAGGAGTAATTGAGGTAGATCCGCCCAACGCGACCTCTAACACTGATCATACAATTTTTAAAACTCCTTTGCTTGATCATGACAAGGGTAAAGCATCCTCTTCAAACTCTACCCAAACAACAAATTATGAAAACACTGGTTATAACAATGTCATCAATTGTTTTCGTGTGTCAAATGAGTATGTTTTCAGCCTAAGAATAAAGGGACAAGATCCTTCTTGCGCAGTCACCACTCGTCGATCCAAAATAGTCCTAAAAGGAACTCCTGCAGTTCCTCCCAAATCAACTCCTGTGAGCCAGTATAATCTCCTAGATCATCTAGGAAAGACACCTGCACAAATATCAATCCTTGAGTTGTTGAAAATGTCCCCCATGCATTGTGCAGTCCTAGATAAAGCTTTAATTGAGTCTACTATCCTGACAGACATTGATGTTGACTAGTTTCAAGCCCGAATTGGACATCTAGTTGTTTCCCAAAATGTTGCATTTTCTGATAATGATATCTCACCTGATAAGCTCCCTCATAATCATCCTTTACATCTTGAAGTCTTTGTCAATAATTGCAAAATCCAACGAGTCTTGATAGATGGCAGAGCAGGTCTTAATATTTGTACCTTGAGAGTGGTCATTGGCCTTGGTTATACAGAAAATGACATTGATGCTTCCAGAAGAATAACAATCAAAGCATATGATGATGCTGAGTGCCCATCTAAAGGGATAATTACATTGCCTATCAGAGTTGGTCTAGTGATAGAAAATACTTTCTTGCAGGTCTTAGACCTCGATCTCCCTTATAATATGATTCTTGGCCGTCCATGGATCCACGCAATGAAAGCAGTTCCATCCACCTATCATCAATGTTTAAAATATCCTTACAATGGAACTGAGATAACAATTCCAGGAGATCCTAATCCATTTCAATTTTGTGCTACTCTAAGGGGTTCCCCTTAGCAACAAGTCCCAATCAATAGAGAGGCCCACTCACATAGTTATGTGGATCCTAAAGAATTGTTAGATGCTATCAAAGGAAAATTGAAATACAGGACCAAGGATGCGGAGAATATTTAATGGATCAAACATTCCTCATCGGGAATTTACCAATATCTCCAAAATCATATGGCAAACCACATTTGTTGCAAAAGGAACCCAAGGTAGTTATTCAATATCAGCCTCCCACTACATTTACAAGATGGGGTGAACTTGACAAAGAAACTTTCGATGATGATGTCATAGATTGGCTTTATAAAGATCCAACTGAGACCCCACCTGTCAGGTTGCCGGTGGAGCGGTACGGCAAAGGATTTACTATGCTGTAGAAGAAAGGATATGATGGTTGTAGTGGCTTAGGCTCGGACAAGAATGGAAGGCTAGAACCTATTATACCCGAGATGCGACCTCCAACTTTAGGGTTAGGTTTTGTACCATTGCGAATTGGATCCTCATCTACCAAAGTGACCATGTGTGGAAAGGGGCGTGACTCTGATGATGAAACAACACCTGAGGATACCCGACCCAAAACTAATTCCAATGAATGGGAGTGGAGTTCTTTTTCTTCTAGCTCCTATGCCCTTGACAATGTTTTCCTTGGCCCTAATGATTTGCCTATGGAAGACAAACATGAAATAAATCCCCCTCCTAAAACATGTCCTAATGCTTGGATAGAGTCATTCTGGGACCCAAGCTCCGAATCAGATACGAGCAGTTCAGAGAGTGATACCATGGATGTTTACATCTTTACCATCTCAGTCCTCTTCCTCCTTAAAACCGATGATGACATGCCCCTCGTCTATCCCCAGCTTATCCAACATGACCAACAAGAACCACTCACATTGGATTGTTTTCAAAATGACGAAGCAATTGCAGAATTCCTTGGACTACGAGAAGGCATACCACAAGGTGATCACAAGGCAGGATTTGCTATTGATCTGGATTCCACAGCATATTTTGGGGAGTCAACTCCATCTTCCAGTCATCAAAATGAAAAAAGAAAAGAAAAAGTACAAAATAAAAAGATAGGACTTTGAGTGAAAACCGTAAGGCACTCTCTGATCATACAAAAGTAAAAATAAAAGACGTACATGCGGGTGAAAACCTCTCTGAGGTGCCCAAAGGTGGAAGATTGGACATACCCCTATCAAGTCAGGATAAATCAACATTGCTTATGGAAATGACCGAAGAAATCAATTTGGGTACACCTGACAACCCTAAGGTCATTCATTTTGCTACGTCTCTATCAAAACAAGAAAAGATAGATTTTGTCAATTTCTTTCTTGAGAAGAAGATCAGCTTTGCATGGTCCTACGCAGATATGCCTGTCCTTGATCCAGAATTAGTCCTTCATCACTTGCCATTAAAATCAGATGCCAAGCCTGTCAAACAGAAACTCAGAAAGATGCATCCCCAGGTGGCTCTCTTGGTCAAGGTAGAACTGAAAAAATTACTAGATGTGGGCTTTATCAGACCCATTGATTATGCAGACTGGATTTCAAATTTGGTACCTATTAGCAAAGTAACTGGGGGCATCAGAATCTATACAGATTTTAGGGATCTCAATAAAGCATGCCCTAAAGATGACTTTCCATTGCCAAATATAGACATCATAGTTGACATGACGGCTGGATATGAGATGCTCTCATTGATGGATGGTTTCTCCAGCTATAACCAAATTCGCATTGCTCCTGAAGATCAACATAAGACTGCATTCACATGTGCTTGGGGTACCTACTGTTGGAATGTGATGCCCTTTGGTCTTAAAAATGCCGGTGCAACATATCAAAGAGCGATGACGACAATTTTCCATGATTTCATGCATACTTTGATGGAGGACTATGTTGATGACTTATTATGCAAGTTTGTCACAAGAGATAGTTATCTAGCCATCCTGGGCCCAATCTTTGACCGAATGGAAACTTACAAGCTTAGACTCAATCCAAAGAAGTGTGTCTTTGGTGTCATAGCCGGCAAATTACTAGGGTACATTGTTTCTCACCGAGGCATCGAAGTCGACCCGGCCAAGGTTAAAGCAATAACGGATATGCCTCCTCCTTCTAATCTCCATCAACTAAGAAGTCTACAAGGAAAGTTATAGTCAATCCATCGGTTTATAGCTCATTTGGCAGACAAATGTCATCCATTCCAACATTTATTGCATAAAGGTGTCGCTTTTAAATGGACTGAGCAATGTCAATCATCTTTTCAAGCTCTCAAGGACTATTTGTTGTCACTGCCTATTCTAATGCCTCCTATAGAAGGAAAGCCATTTATATTGTATATTTTTGTAACTGAAACGGCACTAGGAGTTCTCTTGGCCCAACAGGATGAGATCGGCAAAGAGCGAGCTATTTATTATATCAGCCGGACACTAGTGGGCTATGAGCTGAATTATTCACCTATTGAATGGGCATGCTTAGCAGTGGTCTTTGCAACACAGAAACTCTAACACTATATGTTAAATCACCAAACATTGTTGGTTGCAAAAATTGATCCCTTGAAATACTTGCTTAGTAGAGCAGCTTTGACGGGTCGCCTGGCAAAGTGGGTTATGATCCTCAGTGAATTCGATATTGAATACATGGAGTGAAAGGCAATAAAAGGACAAGTCATAGCCGATCAACTTGCTATTTATGATGATCATCCCATGTTGACCGATTTTCCAGACGAATCAGTCTTTGCTCTTACATCTTCTAATGAATGGAAGTTATACTTTGATGGGTCCCATACCAAGTTTAGATCCGGAGTAGGCATATTGTTGTCACCCCTCAAGGTGATGCTATTCCTAAGTCCTACAGAATAACTTTTCATTGTACCAATAACATTGCATAGTATGAAGCACTGGTCACAGGACTCCGAGTAGTGGTCCACTGGAACATCACACATTTACAAGTCTATGGAGATTCTCAGTTAGTCATCCATCAAGTGAATGATGACTATGAGACAAAAGATGAAAAGCTTATTCCCTACAAGCATATGGTAGATTTCTTCAAGACAAAATTCACGGCTATCCATTTCAGTCAAGTTCCAAGAATGCAAAACAAGTTGGCAGATGTGATGGCTACGATTGCTTCCATGTTAAATATGCCCCACAATATGGATAAATGTGAATTTTTGGTCGAACAATTGCTTGTCCCTTCTTTTGACATTCCGATAGCAGATGTGATGTGCATTCTTGTTGGTCCTAACTCCCCGTGGTACAATGATGTATATCAATACTTGAAATTCCAAACCTTACCACCTAACCTTTTCTCTAACCAACGCCGAGCCTTCATCCGACAGACAGTCAAAAGCACAGGTTGGTAGTATGTCCTTGATTTCCATAGTAGTTGTAAATAGGCTTCTTTCCTTTGATGTTCTTCTTGATTCCAGCTTGCTTTGATGATTCTCCTGTCTTAGTAGTACAAATTCCCTTCTCGGTAGAGTCTTTTCCTTTGTAACCGAGTCCTGCATCTTTGTTGGGTCTTCTTGTATTTGGTTGCTCATCCAACATCTTTGATGCTTCATAACACTTCTTCATTGTTTCTTTGGATTTATTTTCTATTTCAAGTTCATTGGTCAACCTTGATACTTCAAGTTTCAATGCTTGATTCTCATCATCTTTCAGATTTGCCTCATGATGTGCATAACCTAGTTGATTTGACAGATTTTGTTGAATCCTAGTGAGCCTTATGATTTCATCATTCTTATTAGATACTAAAGCTTCAAGTTGTTGTTTCTCTCTTTCTATATCTCTTACTTTATCCTCGGTTGTCCTCAATGCATCAATATTTTTAGTCATCTGTGTGCTGAAACGTTCATGTTCTCTTTTCATTGCTTTTAGTTGATCAGCCAGTGCTTTGTTCTTTTCTTTCAATACTCCAATCATTTCTTCAGTCTCTTCAGATATACTATTCTCAGATGATGTCTCAATTTGTTCCACTAACTCTTGAGAATCTTGCAAATCATCAGATAATCTTCTTCTCACTTTCAAAGATTTTTGCCTTTGCCTTTGCATGTCTGCAATCACTTGACTAGCATGATCCAGCTCTTCTTGCAGATACACAATCCTTCGAGATTGTTTGTAGCCTTCCATTGATAAGATCTTTCACTTTAGGCAGTTAAACCCTTTTCCAAGATTCAAGCTCTGATACCAATTGTTAGGCCCAATATGGAAAGCTAATGTACTGAGAGGGGAGGGGTGAATCAATACTTCAAATCCTTTTATCAACAATATCTTTACTATTATGCATAAACCAAAAACTATTGTAACATAACATAAAGCTAAAACAAATAAATAACAATCATACATGATTCATTCCATAACACATATATTTTAGTTACGCAAAAACTCTTGGTTAGAGAGAAAAACTGCAGTGGGGATGGCACCCACAACTTCACTACTGCAATAATAAAGGTTGCTCAGTTAGAGCTACATATTTTAGCTATTTCTGATAGCTTACCCTGTTAGGAGTATGAAGATCTATTAGATCTACCTTGCTAAAGGATTTTACAACACTTAATCTAAATGTTGCACTTGGTTAGAGGCTTTACAATTTATAGACTTGATTAGAGTCTTTTACCCTATTAAAGGTTTCTCTTACAACTTCAAAATTTTCACTAAAATCCTTACAACTATCTACAACTTTACATCTGAAATGTTATAGCAGATTCTATGTGCTCTAAATAAGATCACCTTGCCTATAGCATACCTTGGTAACCCATAAAGTAACTCGATAAACCCTTCTGTTTACTCTGTTCTTTGACTGTTCTCTGAAATCCTTCTCGGTGACCTCTGTGTCTCTGTAACAGTCATAACACCTAATGCTTTCTCATGCATCACACATGTCTTGCTTCATACACTTGTGTAAATCCATGTCTCACATATATTTATCTTTTAATCCATGCTGTATAAATAGATCTCTTATGTCGGTGATCTGATTCATTGCTTCAATCTTACAAACATGATTTGTCGAATGAATAACCATGCAAAATATTTCATTGGTTAGATGACCTCAAAATCATACACAATCTTTAAGTGCAATTTCCAATGTGATAACGGTTCTACATTCCTCGATCTTGTAACACGTTTTCATATGTGTGTCCAGGTTCAATGAATCTGGTAACACGTTTCACTCGGTGTATATCAATTTGGTGTATTATCTTTCCTTATCAATAGACATAGAATGATACTCGGTAGACAGCTCGGTGCATACTGGGCTCTATGACTGCTTTCTTCTATAACCGACTGGATTGTGCATTACGACTGAATATTTAGGTAGTAGTAACCGACTAGAGTATATAGAATGACTTTGGATATAAAACTAATGGCAACTTGATAAGTAGTAACACTACTACACTTAACGCCTGATAAAGCTACATCAACGACGTCTATGGCATCGTCCCTATAAATCATCAGGGAGTAATAAGGGACACTTGGAAGTTAAAATCCAAGGGGCGGGTAATCCCCCTTGGATCGATAATCTAATAAGATAATCCTTAAATGATTTTACATCCGCTAAGTTAAACCATAGTAAACCCCCTTAAGGTTGATTGAGTGAAATGCTTTTATGAAATTGATTTAATCTTGAAGAGTTGTTGATGATTGACAATTTGGTCAAGGGTGACGCTTATGATAGGTATTAGGATATAGTTGTTTTAGGCCACAAGCAATAGGCCATCTTGAGCCTTTGCTTAACTGCTACCACTGTGGGTAGCAACCACAGAGAAACTGTCTGGGACATTGACCCTAGAAAGGGTTGCGTACCCACTAATCATTTTACATCAAACCATAGAGTAGAAAATAGATCCCATGCCGAAATGAGTATGTAGGCAGTCTAGGGACGTAGTTGTCCCTAGTACTCAAGTGTTCGTGGATGGGGTCTAGGTTTTGGTAAGAAGAAGGATTGAGTAGAATCCTAATTTGATAGATGAGTATAATAAAAAGAAAAAAGTAATTCAATGCATACTCGGAAGGAATCCCGTATGGATTCACTTGACTTCCTAAGGCTTTAAGCCAAATTCCGAGGCAGAATTCAAGCTTGTATTATGTTATTTTGATTTCTCCTAATGACGGCGACCTCAGTGCACTCCTATTAGAAGAGTGTAGTACTTAGTGAGTGACTCAGGACTCGAATGGTCCCGATGAGTCTAAGTCTCTGGCCAGAGCACCTCCTATCCCAATTGGATAGATGCCTACCCTGTATGGGTAGATGCCTATCCCGTATTGGATAGATGAAACCTTCTACTCCGTATGGACAGATGCCTAACCTATATGGTTAGATGCTCATCCCGGATGGATGAATGCCTAATCCTAATGGATGGATGCCCAGAGTATGTGATTTAATCAAACACAAATGATTAAAGTAAACAAAAAAAAAAAGTGGTCAAATTTGGCTGGGTTAAGTAAGGTGGGTTATTACAGTTTCTACCAAGATATTGCAAAAACAATGATAGAAGAAGTCACCTCTTTAAAAATCATTGCCAGGTAAATTTCATTGGAATTTAATTTCTCTATTGAAATCAACGGCCTTCATTCATTCTCATTATAATAGGCGGTGTTCATTTTTGGATTTGCTATGGTAACTAATCCTTTATCTCTTCCTCTCTTAGTATGCTAGTTATGGCAAGCTATTTGTTCTAATAAATCACCAAATTGTGCTTGGGTCATTGTCTGAAAAAATTGTTGCTAGCAACTTTCTCTATTAATCTTATAAAGTTTAAATTAGGTTTTCTCTAGGTTAAAATACTATAGTTTTTTCTTCTTCTTATAGTTGGTAAACAAAGGGCTGGGGGCTTAGTTCGATTGGCGAGAGCTTCTAGTGGTGAAGCACCAAGTCAAGAGGTCTATTCCCCTGCTAGTCCACATGGTACTAGAGGACATGTTGTGCCAGCATCACCGGTCATGTTAAAAATTTTACCTGGCGCATGCTGCAACTTATAGGGTGTGCTATACCTGATTCTTGCAGTCTAAAAAAAAAATAGCTGGTAAATAAGAACATTATAAAATCCAATATAATTCTTAATCTAATATAAAGTGCACAAAACATAGGCATTGAAATGGATTATAGATTCACTTATTTAGAGGAGCTACTCTATTTATACCATTGAATGGAGAAAAACTAAACTAGAAGTGCTAATGCAACTTCAATTTTTAATCTTTTCCAGCTAAGTTGGCTTGTTTCCTTTAGAGATTTATTTCCATTCTATTGGTTTTTGCAGCATTAATGTTTCTACTTTAAATTTTTCTAGGGAAAGGATCTTAGTAATTAAGCCCATTCCAATGGTTGTGATAGCATTGGTTGATTTAATACCTACACATGTTGATTTGATGATGCCAGATAGTTTTGACAACATTGCACCAATAGTTGTGACTTTAAAGTTATTATTATGATGATGACTCCTCATAATTGAATGAAATGTATCTATAAGAACTAAAAAGAAACAAATTAGTATCGATCTTACTTTTGCACAAGTAGCGATCTCTTTTTTTTTTTGTACTGCTTTGGATACCTTGGCAAAAGGAATGTTGATGATATGGTCCTAAAACCTTAGTTATAAGCAAGGGACTTGCCAAGTAAGTTGCTATAAAAAATTAGGTTGATTTGAAATTACCACTTAATAATTTGAGAAGTGTGAAGTTAGGGTGCTCAATTATTGGGTCCTCTCCCCTAAAATGAATAGAATCAAAATTTATTTGCACAAAATTTCAAAAAAAATTACGAATTCTATTTATTTTTATTTGTTTACCCAATAGCTTAGCAACTAATCATTGTTCTTTTACAAAATAAAAAAATGCTCTTGCCTTCTAGGTTCTGCAAAAAATAATCTAGTAAGATGAATATTTGAGGAGTTTTACAGGTTCCCAAAAGCCTAGATTTCAATTTGAAGAGAAAATTAATACAATAATAAATGACCAATGAAAGGTGTCTAGTTTGTTGAAGATTAAAAATTGCATAACTTAGATCTCAGGAAATTGAATCTTCATTATGCATGCACCAATTTGCTTATTGCAAACCATTTGGTAACAATAATTGCATTTTTATTTAAATAATTCCGTATATTCTTACCTAGTATCAACAAGTAGAATGATCTTGAATCAATTTAGTATATCTATCGTCTATGTTAGATTACGTGTTTTGATACACCATAATTACATTAGATGTAGAAGATTTATAAATTAAATATTTTTATAAATTAAATATTGAGAAAAGGAAAACCCTATCTCTTACTAACAATCACAATTGTTGGGAAAATGGTGTCTCAACCTTGCATTTATATGAGGTTACTATTTATAGTAATTTTTCATTTGAGTACGAAATGGTGCAAAATTCTCCCCGAAGCTTATGGCTGTATAGATAATAATTTTGATAAAGTTACATCACAAGATCACAACTAGTTTTTGTGATATGGTGAAAAGTGATGAGGGGAGATCAACTAGAAAGCTTTATTCCCCTCAAACGAGGGGTGAAAGTTTCACAAAGGATTCCCTTCAATTTTTCACACATATTACATTAAAAGAGGGGTTGAATTTACTAGATCCAATCCCAATGGAAAGAGATTGAATACTATGTGAATTGTAGGGAATTTCAAATGTATTAGGAAATTAAATTAACCCTCTTTTATAATAGACTAGTTGAATTGAGCAAATTGAGACTAGGTGTAGAAATGACAAAGAAGCAATTATATCTTGAGATAGAGATGCGGGATGAAGTTGTGCACTTGGAATTAGTACTAAAATGTTGAGACGAAGCTTCTCTGCAAATCTGAGAAAAAGTTGCAGGGACAGGGTTGAAGCTGCACTAGGTCCTCCAAAAAATGTGTGCGCCGAAAAGTGTTTCTCCATCTTTGAAAAATAAATCTTGAATTTGCAATTACAGCCACTCACCTGCAACCTACACACAGAAAATAGAGGAAAATGTTGTTGGGATTGGGGATTTACCTTCAGGTCAGACCCCATTTTTGGAATTAATCAAGTGATTGAAAATGCTGCAAGTAAATGAAAGGAAATGTCTGAAGTGAAATCCACCTCAAGAAGGCGATGTAATTGAAAATATTGATAAATTTTCTTGAAAGGATATGTGAAATAGGATGTCTTGAGTGTTGATAGAGATCTCCTCTTCAATGGTTGAATCCTTAACTTGAATGCAACACCTAGCCTTGAAAGTAGACTTGAAATTGTCAATGGATGCTTGAATGCTTGCACTTGATTTCTCTTTATAATCAACTTGTTGTCACTTATTGTCACTTTTCTTATCAAAATTATTGACTTGTGCAAATAGGAGGGGAAATGATCCTTATATACTTGTCAATTAGGGGTGTTTGGCTAATTTTCCATTGTAGGCTGACATAGGAAAATTTTTCCCACTCAACAATTGACAAGCCCAATGCAAGATATTAGTAAAGGAGGCCCAAAGTAGGGCTAGGAAATGGGCACCACGGCCCTATCTTGCCCTAATTTAGGATAGGCGGTGACAATAGGCAATGCAGAGTGGTGGAAAATGCAAGTTTTTTGGTGTTTTGACCATGTCTTGGGTCTCCAATCAGGCTTAGGGATTTGTCTGCTAATGCAATAATGGGGTCAAAAATTGGAAGGGTTGCAATTTTATGATGCTATAGTTTTGAAGATATTAAATTTTCTATTTTGGAGGGGTCCAATGAAAGGTTTAAATTTGATTTTAAGGACTTTAGAGGCCCCAAAATCCTTAAAAAGTGGGTGTAAATGGTGTAGCAGTTTACGGGGCAATAGAGAACTTCATGACCATTTGGGCACTTCAAACAATTCATTAATCAGACACATGGTTCACACGTTATGGCCTCCAAAGTTTGTACTCCTTGTAATGTCATAAAATTGCTACCCTTGCAATTTTGACCATGTTTTAGGCCCTCACTCTAGCGATTGCATCTCCCTACTCAATTGGTACACCTCTTTGCATCATTTTTCCAAATCTCCTCCCATTTCAGCCCTTGTGTCACCTTGTGACCCTGTCCAAGCCCCAAAATAGGGTAGGAGAGGGGTGTGGCACCCTTGTCCTCCCTCTTTGGGTGGACTTAAAATGGGTCCGTTTGACCCTTGGACCTAATTTTCTCTTCGGGATTTAATTTCCCCTATGTCGGTCTTTGGTGAGATGAAAAATAATCTTCCTAGGCAAGTATAAAAGGGGATTTAGTCCTCTCATTTGCATAAGAAAAAACTAGGTAAACAAGCGAAAGGTCTCCATTAGCATCATGAAGCATTCAAGTGTTCAAGTCTTCAAGCATTCATCAAGTCTTCTTCTTTTTCTTCTTCTTCTTCTTCATGTGTCTTCTTTACTCATCCATTGGAGCAACATTACAACATTCATTTGCAAGCATGTGTGCGTGTTAGGGTTTTGTCATGTCACATGCCATTTCATGCAACACTTGTGATTACATTCAAGAAGCAAAGTAACCATCATCAACAAATTACAGATCTACAAGGTATACACTTCCATTATTCACATTTAAATATTTGCACAATTACTTTCTTTCAAGGTTTATTCCTCAACCGGGGTTTGACTACGGCAAACCCCTATCCACAACCCTACCTCCCTTCTTTTCTATGTGTAGGTTGCAGGTGCATGACTGTAATTAGAGATTTAGGCTTCATTTGTAGAGATGAAAAAAACTTTTTCGACTCACGGATTTTTTCGGAGGACCATGCATAAATTACACATGGTCCAAACGAATTTTCTCCAAAATTTGCAGGGTAGACATGTATTAGTCCAAATATATCGGATCTAAAGTTACAGTGCAATCCTCAATCGGTAGCTCCTTATTTCCTCCATTTTGTCTTCCTTTTCTACATAGTCAACAAGTCAACATATCTATTTACAAAAGAGGGCAAATTACATTCCACCACTTACAATCCACTTAGCATTCACATCCTTATTTCGCTTGGATTTAGATCTATGTACTCAATCCCTCTTTTGAATGTAAAGTAGATTTTTTGCATCAAGAAAAAATCATCCTAGTGGTTTCCTTTCTCTCCCCTGCATGGGGAGCCACTAGGGTCCAATTTTCCACTTTACATTCTAGTGAACCTGATGTCTTACATCTTAATTCTAATTTCTTATTGTTAGATTTGAATAATTGTAATTTGAATTTCAAAAATTCATTTCCAAGTTTGATCTTTTTGCAAATTTTAGAGGTTAATTGCATAAAAACCCTAATATTTTATGTTGAAGAAATTAAGCTTGTGAAGTATAGAATTTTAGTTGCTTGTTTTAGATCTAATTTCTATTTCAAAATTGCAATTCAAATCTGTCTTTTCATTTTGAAAATTAAGTGGTTAAACAACACAACCCTAATTTTTAAGAATCTCCTATTTTGACCTTTGACTACTAATTTGACCTATCTAGACATCTCCAAATCAATTGTTTTTTTGGATTCTACAATTAAATCATAATTTCTATCATCCCTGAAAATTTTAGAAAAATTTGGTTGGACCGTGCATAACTTACACATGATCCCTAGCTTTTTTCCTAATTTTTTTGGGATTTGGAATTGGCTATATTTTTCTACTTAAATCCAGGAAATTGGTGTACTTTATCAATTTTAACACCTCTTAAGGTCGAAAAAATATTCGAATTTTAATATTCTCAACTTTTAAATTAATTTTCATAAAAAGGTCATAATTTTAGATCTTGTTTTTCAGCAAATTAAGATTTTAATTAAGGGGCTTTCAATGGCAATCAGTGACTTAGATCAATTTTCTATTTCACATATGATTATGTTGTTTTTAACATATATTTATTACAATCATATGTTGGATAATGGTTTCTTTCATTTCATGTTACTTCTTTTCATTCATAGCACTTGGTCATATTGTGTTGTTAGGATTTCAAAGTCATTTCCTTTTCAATTCAATCTCAAAGCTTTCATGTATCATTTATGTTGTATTATGGTGATGTTATTAATAAAATGAATTTTATATGTTAATCACCTTAAGGCTTTTGTAGATCCCAATGTTAGAGATCCTAATCCTTGTACTTCTCCTAGGGTATCTTGTGTGAATGAGATGAGAGCTAATGCTTCCACCAATGATCTTTTTAAAAGAGAGAAAGCATTGAAAAGCAACATGTGCCCATCTTCTTCTCATACACATACCCTTGAGAAAGAGGGGCAAAATCAAAATATTAACATTCTTACAACTTTAGACCCTCCTCATTCTCCTAGGACCTATCTTTAGCATCAAAATATATGTAGAGAGGATGATGTTATGCATTTTCTTAATGATATTTCTCCTCACATAGAAATAAGTAAAAATGAGCCTTTAGATGATGAAGATATGCATTCCCAATCTCCCAAAAAGGATAAGAATGATGAAAGAAAGGAGAGTATCCCTTCACATGATATTCCTTCTTCATCTACAAATCCTTTTATTCCCCCTTACACATCAGATTTCAAAGAAATTCATGATCCTATTCCCGCACCTAGTCATTTGCAACATTCTTATTGTCGTATTTTAGAGATGATGCAGGAGCGGGAGAAGGGAGAAGCGCTGCATTTGAATTCAGGACAGGGTGGGAAACCCTGCAATGGACGGACAAACCAGGGGGAGAATGGAAAGGAATATTTCTAGGACTACCCAGATTCCTTTGAGCTGAATGGAAAGGACCCAATGGATGGGGACCCACAAGCAGGCGACAAGCCTATCGATCCTGATGGAGAAAATGGAGAATCACGTGCTGGAGACATTCCTAGGCAAGAACCTAATCGAAGGGATAGCGGTCAGTCTTGGACTTCTCTATTCGATGTCAAACCAAGTGGAAAGTCCTCACTCCCTCCACTTCATAATATCTCAGACCCAAAAAAAGGTAGGTTTTCTATTGAAATTCCAAACTCTATTATTGAGCACAATATTAACCTTATGGCAATGACACTGGTCGAAATTTTTTTGGGCCCAAGGCCAAATATTGATATTGTCACAACATTTGCTAAATGCAAATGAGTGCTTAAAGGTCAAGTAGAAATCACTGCTATGTCCAAAGGGGCATTGTCATTGGCTTTCTCTTGTAAGGAAGACATGTCAAGAGTGCTCTGTGATGGCCCTTGGCTGATCGGTAAATCAATGCTAGCTTTGCAAAAATGGTCGCCTAAGATGGACCTAAATGAATCCTTTTTTGTTCAGGCTCCAGTCTTGGTTAGGCTATCAGGCCTTCCCTTAAAGTTCTGGGTGGAAGATGTTTTCAAAGGAATCACTAGTTCTTTCGGTGAACTCATTTCTATGGATCCTATCACAGCGGCTAGAAGAAGACTTACTTTTGCCAAGATATGTGTAGGAGTTATGCAAGGCACACATATTCCCCTATCCATTGAGATTAACTGTAGATTGGGAAAATGGAACCAACCATTGGAATATGAAAGTGTCCCTTTCGCTTGTTTTCATTGCCAAAACTCGAGACATACAACAAGGAAATGCCCTCTCCAGGTTGTCAAAGAGAAAGAAAAGAAAGAAAAGGTAATGCAATGGAAAGAAAAAAACCCTATGAAGAAACTCGAGGGCTTTGAAAAAAGAGAAAATGACCAAAGAGGCCCAGAGCATCATCATCTCTGACATGGTAGAAGAACAAGAGAATGCTAATGTGGAAAACCCAGAAATACCCTTGCTTGAAGAAGGTAAAAAGATCAAATAGGCAAAGACAATAGAGAACAACAAGATATCAATTAGGAGGATCAAAGAAGTCATAACCTAGAAGAAGGAGAAATACAGGTGGTTTTACAGGATAATGAGGAAGCACATTAGAATCACATTATAGATAACACCACAAGAAATGGCCTTAGTAGTGACTATGAAGAAGCCCAAAAGTTTTTTGTCCTTGGAAGAATCTCATCATCTGGATCACAACAATCTGTGGAGTTGGTGAAATCAATTGTCCAACAATCTCCAACGACCTCACTACTTAATGCTAAGTGGGTTGAGGTTGAAGATTTTGACTAGAAGATAACCACCCAGAATATTCAAGAGGAAGAATGCCATACAAATGAATTAGCAGAGCAAAAGAGAGGGGGTAAAAATGGGCCTAAATCTACCCCTCAGACTAATTCAGTCAAGACAAGAAACTAGACCAAAGCTGACACGGGTTTTAACCCCTCTCCTCCTAGAAGGACAAAAGCAAGCCAGATCAGAGATCAAGAGACAAGCAAGAATATAGCGGATGGCACTCAATTGACCATCCATGAGGTATGTTCCCTAGTTAGAAAATGAAAATTGTTTCATGAAATATTGTGGATTGAATAGTCCACATAAACATGATGTTCTTAGAAATTTAGTCAGAGAACATAAACCAAACATTGTTATTATCTAAGAAACTAAAATGACTAAAGAGAAAGGAGAGAAGATTAAGCTTTTTAAGGATGGTAAGTCTTTGGTGGGAGCTCTGATGGAGCTTCTGGGGGAATTTCCATTTTCTAGAATCTTAGGCGTGCTTTAGGGGAGCCATTCAAGCAAGATAGCAATCTGGCTTTTATCGGGTTTCATCACATTGGGGATGGAACCTCTTTACTACTTACCAATATTTATGCCCCTAATAATAGAATTGGTAGAAGTAAATTCTGGAAGAAGTTGGAAGCTATTTGGGTTCTTTACAAGGAGGACATGTGGATTGTTATGGGGGATTTCAACACTCCTCTCTATGACAATGAGAAATTTGGAGGTGTCCCTTCACAGCTTGAAAGTAGAATGGATATTTTGATCTTTATCAACAACCAGGGTCTGCATGATATTGATCTCCAAGGAGCCAATTTTACCTAAACAAACAGGAGGATGGGGGAAGATCTCATTCAAGTCAAATTCGACATGGTCCTTGTTTCTAATGAGTGATTTAACCATTATCAGTGGTCCCTCTCTGCAATCTCTAGGATTGGTTCTGACCACTTCCCTATAGTTTTTGTTGCTGATAATACCATTGTTAAAAGAAATTCCCCATTTAGATTTGAAAGGATGTGGCTGGACCACCCTAACCTTGTGAAGGTCATTGAGATGTGGTGATCTATAGATGTAAAAGGTACTGTTATGTATAGAATGGCTAAAAAATTAAGGAATGTGAAAGACAATATTAAAAAATGAAACATGGAGGTTTTTAGAGATCTATTTTATGCTAAAACCAAAACCCAGTTGGAACTCAAGGAAATGCAAGATAAAATCTGAACGAGTGGATACAATGAAGTATCAATCAAGGAGGAAAATGAAGTGCATGTGAAGTACCACAAGATTATCAGAAGGGAAGAAGAATTCTGGAAACAAAGGTCCAAATCTCTATGGCTTAAAGCTAGGGACAAAAACACTAGATTCTCCCATATGACTACTATGAAACACAAAGCTGCTAATAGAATCTCTAAGATGAAAATTAGGGGAACTGAAATGAGGAAGGATGATGAGATTGGGAAGGAAGCCAGGAACTTTTTTACCTCACTTCTATTGGTAGATTTTGGTCTGGATGGTCACTCTCAGAGCGCCCTTCTTGAGAATATTCCTTCAACTATTAATGAGGATCATAACAAGGCCTTGGTGGCCATCCCTTCTGAGGAGGAAATTAAAAATGTGGTTTTTTCTTTTGAAGGGAATAAAGCCCCTGGCTTAGATGGATTTCCATTGTTCTTCTTTCAAACCTTTTGGGACATCCTCATATTTGATGTGGTTAAAGGTGTGCAGGAGTTTTTTGGGGCTAAAATGATCTTAAAAGAACTAAATGCTACTTTCTTGGTTTTGATCCCCAAATTCCCAGGGGTTGACTCTATGGATAAGTTCTGACTGATAAACTTATGCAACTCATTCTATAAAATCATCTCTAAGGTGGTGATAAGAAGACTGCTAAGGATTCTTCCTTTGATCATTTCGCCCCAACAGAGTGGATTTGTTCTCGATAGACAAATCCTTGACTTTATCATTGCTATCCATGAAAATATTCACTCGTTGGTGGATTCGAAAAAGCAAGGATTTCTTATGAAGTTGGATCTGTCAAAAGCCTATGACTGTGTGGACTAGAGTTTCTTGGGTAAGGTGCTTGGTGCTTTTGGTTTTGGAGCTAGGTTTATTCAGCTAATTGATCAACTTATCTCGACCCCTTCCTTTTCTATTATTGTCAATGGGGTGCCTTCTCCCTTCAAAACTTCTAGGGGCATCAGGCAGGGGGATCCCATATCCCCTATTCTCTTCATCATTTTGGTTGAATGTCTGGGTAGATTCATTAGAAAATTTGTTTCTCTTGGGCTTCTTTGTGGTATATCACCCTCTTCCGATTTTAGAGCTTGTACCCATCAATAATTTGTTGATGATACCATATTAATTGGACCATCTACTATCAAAGAAGTGTCCAATCTAAAGAACCTTCTCAACACTTATACGACCTTGGGTCAAACCATGAATTGGTAGAAAAGCGTTGTTTTCTTCTTCAACACCCTAGAGGACAGATAGATGAGGATGGCCTAGATCCTTGGATGCCAAATTGGTAATCCCCCTGCTATCTACCTTGGTATCCCTTTGGATTTGAAACCTTTGGAGCTATTTTGGAATAGTTTTGTGGATAGATTCAGTAGAAAGTTGGTTGGTTGGAAAGGTACCCTTCTTAGTCAAGCTGGAAAGTCCATCTTTTAAAATCTTCTCTCCAGAGTCTTCTGGTGTATGTTTTAAGCCTCCTCAAAATTCCTAGAAAATTTGCTGAAGCTATAGAGAAAATTCAGAGAGCCTTCCTTTGGCCTGGGGTTGAGGAGAAGAAGAGGATGGCTCTCATAAACTGGGATAATATGTGTAAACCCAAAAAGAAGGGGGGTCCAGACTTAAGGAATATCAGAACCTTGAACAAAACTCTTCTCACCAAACAAATTTGGAGAACTTATCAAGGAAAAGGAGAATGAAATGATATCTAGAAGGATAAGTACTTATGGGAGGTTCCCACCATTGAGGATTTCCTCGTCTCTGATCAGATACCAGCTAGCTCTTTTATTTGGAATAGTATAATCCAGGCTAAAGGTATTGCTAGTCTTGGAAATGTCTAGGCCATAGGTGATGGCAGGAAAGTGGACTTTTGGGACGATTCTTGGATTGGTGGAGCCCCTCTTAATATGAATGCCTCTCAGATGCTCATCCAGAATTGCAAGGAGAAGATCAGTGCTAAAGTGGCTGATTACTGGAAAGATCAAAAGTGGGTGGACCTCAGTTCTATTAATCTCAAACTCAAGTAGGTAAACTTAATGATCAACCAGGCTATCTTAAATACCAAAAGGGAAGACCACATGGTATGGAGATGGACATCTTCAGGGACTTATTCGGTCTCTTCTATTGTCCTTTTACTGGCTCAATCCCAAGACCCTACTCCTTTCTGGGCTAAGGCTTGGTATCCACCTATTTGATTTCTAAAATCAATATCTTTTTGTGGATCCTTTTGCAAAATAAGATTCTAACTACTGATAATTTGAGAAAGAGGAGCTTTTGTATCCCAAACAGATGCTATCTTTGTCTTAATAATGAGGAATCTGTGAACTACAGTTTTATATATTTTCCTTTTATTCTTCCTATCCGGGGGATGTTTTTTCAAATGCAGGGGTTGAATTGGGTCTTCCCTGAGGAGATTCAGGATTGTTTTAGAAGCTGGCATTACTCTACCAATAACACCACCATAAGAAATCTTTGGAAGTTTTCTTTTTCCCATATCCTTTGGGGGATATGGAAAGAGAGAAATAATAGAATTTTTAGGAATGAAATTAACACCTCTGAAGTGGTGTGGACCAAGATAAAAAATAATTGTGTAGAGAATGTGATGGCCAGGGGGGTGCATTGTTCTAGTAATAAGGAGGATTTTGATGTTCTCAAAAGCTAGAATATCCTAGCCTATATGGGCACCAACATCAACCAAATCAATAGAAGGATGAGTTGGTGGTATTTCCCCCCTAATGATTGGTTTAAGGCCAAATTTGATGGTGTGGCAAAAGGGAACCGAGGACCTGCTGGTTGTGGTGGTGTAATCAAGAATGGTGCTGGTTTTTGTACTGGGGCACTTGCATATCCCTTGGAATTCAGACCAATCATCTGGCGGAATCTATGGGCTCCCTTCAATCAATTAAATTAACCTATAATATGGGGTCAACATGTTATGGTTTGAAGGTGACTTCAAAAACATTATTAATTGTCTCCTTGGTAAACACCAACCTTCATGGACAATTAAAAAAATTATTGATTCCGCCAGGGAGTTGCTTCAGGGGTTTAAAAAATGTCCCATTTCCCATGTTTATAGAGATGCCAATAGGTGTGTTGATTGGGCAGTCAATGAGGTAGTACAGAGCAAGAAAATTATAACCTAAAAGTGCGAAGGGGAGCTCCCGTGTGCGACACGTGATATCTTAACTTATGAAAGATTGCATGGTAAGCTAGGCCAGATTTGAATCATTTCCTGAGGTGTTAGGAGAGGTCGTGGTAGTAGGAGCTAGTTTTGTATGCAGCTGAAAAGGAGGTACAACAATTATAGTAGGTTCATGTCACATGCTTTATGGGTTTCTTTCTCCCCCTTGAGAAAAAGTACTAGAAACTTCTACTGACAAAAATTTTATTGCAAAGAAAGGTATCTACTGGAAATTACAGATGATTGATATCAACAACATTATGGGTGGAAAACATAAGAGAACGGAGGCTACCACCATTGATAAATGGAGGAATCATCTACAAGTTTGGGCGGTTCTTCAAGCTGCCAAGATGCTTGATTTCATGGAGTGCATGCTGGAGAAATGACCCAGAATTATGAGAATTTTCAAGAAGGGATGGAATAAAGGAACTTTAACCATTGGAAACAGGAAGGTCAAGGTGACTGAAACTATGATCACCAAGGAAACGGGTCTTCTGATGGATGACATCAAGTTCTACAGGGACATAAATATTTTAGATGCTATCATGGATAAATTTCCAAAGGATGAGGAGGAGAAAGCTAGATTGGCGAAGGGCAACCATACCTACCTCTTGCCAAAGGTAATTACATTAATTTGGCGAAGGGTTTTGCTTGCAATAATGGAATTTATCACTCTTGATGGTAGATATACTAGGGTTTACAGCTACCATTTTGTCTTAATCACTTTAGGTATAAAGATAAAATTTCTATTCCATATTATCTTTTCTGTGCCCTTAATGCTAGGATCAAGAATGTAATATCCAACCCCCATATCAACCCAGCAATGCATGAATTTTTTATGGTGATTCTATATAATCATATCAAGAACACTTCCATCTATCTAAATATCGTTGAGGTCTCTGAGTCGAAAGAGTATGTTGATGACTCTGATGATGAGGAAGGTGAAGGCTATGACATGGAAGCTAGAATAGAGGACAACCCCCAAATTGCTGGGTCGAGCAGGAAAAGTAGAAAAATAGAGCATGGGAAATAGAATAAAGGGTCGACCAAAAAGAAGCAGAGAGGGGAGGATGAGGATAGTTGGTATGAGGAGGATAATGAGATTGATTACAACATGGAAACTGATAGCGAGGAGGTCCAAACCCTCATGAGCCAGAAGTAGAAAAGGAAGACTCCTAAAACTAAGGATGTGGGAACCAAGAATCGGTTGCCCCCCATGAGTAATTCTAAGGATAAGGTCCTAACAGGAGAGGATACAACCATGAAATAAGCTCAAAGCTCTGATGTCAGGGAAGTGGAACTGGAAGTAAATCTTGAGACTGTAAGTAACAAGACCTAGGAAGCGCATCACCTGGATATTGACCTTTGTATCAATAATGGCATGGATAGCTTCAAACAGGTGCTCCTCTAGATGCAAAATGAAATTATTGACATTAAAACCAAGCAAGCTGAGGAAGAAGGAAAAATTGAGACTTTAGAGCCCTTAGGGTTAGGTAATTTCAATTCCCTCCCTGATTGTCTTAGCGAGCTCACTAAAGCTATTAGTAATGCAAAGGAGATCATCAATGCTAATTGAAATAGCTTTCTTTCCCTAGAGAACAGAGCATGGGCCACTAGAAAAAGACTTGATGGAGTTGAGAAAATGCTCAAAAAGATAGGTGAGAAAAGTCATAAGATTCTTAAGGCTGCCTCGGCTAGTATAAAGACTCTTATTAGTAAGCTTGAGAATGACCATGGGGATAAGGCTTCAAAAGGTACCATTGAAGTAAAGGAAGATACCCTAAAGGATAAGGAGACTGGGCTTAGGAGAAGAACGCGGGTGAGCACCAGAAAGATGCAAAGCCATAGCAAGGAAATTGAGGAAATCAAGTGAGTGGTTGATAATATGGAACAACTGGAGCTGGAAGCTACTGAAATGCTTCAGAACTTAACCTAATTTTGGGCTCTTTCTATCGGCATGTTGGTTTTTGACTTGTTGTCTGTAGTTTGTTGGAATTTTGCTCGTCATCTATCCTTTTCTTCAGTGTTTTCTTTTGCGTTTTGTTGCGCTTTAATGTAAATATTTTTATCTTTTGGCTGTAATGGGTTTCAGGGGCCCATTAAAACATGTTTTCCTTTATTCAAAAACATTCTTATAGTCATGGCTTTCATATAATAACAAAATAAGGTTTTAGAGGACAAGGACTTGGGAAGTTTGAATAAGGAATTCGTGTCCCTATAAACCCTCCCACACAACCTACTATAGAGGGCCTAGGAAATGAGAGTCCTCTCCCTATGGATGAACTCCTTAGGCTCCAAAACTTTCATAATCATCTCAAAAGACAACAAATAATAAGAGCCCGCAAGAATGCTTCTTCTTCAAAACATCCTTTTTACTCATTTCATCAAACCCATGATCACAATGTCAATGGTTGCCCTAATTTTCAGAAATCTATTCAAGAAGGCATAGACAATGGAAAAATTAGAATCATGGATAATGATCCTTCTTCTAAATTTTTTCTCCTTCATGTCAAGAAGATGAATTAAAACATATTTATCATCTTGAAAGACCAGCTACAAGAATCTATTGGAGATTGAAATATGATAAGAACATTTCCTTTCCTCCTAAAAAGAAGAACAACAATCTTGAGCAAGTGAAAGGTGACGAATATTGCATTTTTCATGTTTCATAATCATATTCACACTCTCTTGGAAATTGTCATGAATTTAATATTTTTTTTCAAAAGCAATAATGATCTTGCACGAATTTGTCTTACAATAGATCTAGTTGTATTTCTTGGCAAAAACATAGTTCCTTAGAACTTCTTTTCTCTTCATGTTTCTCTTCACCCTATGACATAAGTAGCCAACTTAATTGGGGGATATTTATAATTTGTGGTGGTGTTATTTAAATTTTAAATACCTTTGGGTAGCAACATGAAATTCACTTTCCTTTTTCTTTCTATGGATTTATCTCTATATTTGTGCATTATTCATTATTAGATCAACTTTCTTGCAAAGAGTTATTCTTATGTGAGCATATAATCGTTCTTTGGTTCTACTCTTTCCTTGGAGAGGAGCATCTTTAATGAGTAATCCACTTCTTCTCTTGCCTTCATTCTCTTGGAAAACTTATCTTTTCTATGGTTTCGGTTATTCACAAGTATGATATGCCCCATAGCATGGAATGATCTCTCGTGAAGTACATGTCCCTTCCTTGATAGTATTTGTTCCATTAGGAAGGAACATCACTTGAAAATAATCACCATTGGGTGGTGTTCAACGCTTCTCCTTGTTCTTTTCACTAGGGGGGAAAGGATTTCACTCCTTTCTCTTTCTTTCTATCTCATTTATCATTATTTTCTTTAGGGGCTGAATTTTTCATATGTGATAATCATTTATTACAATGGTATGTTCTTATGACTAATCCCTCTTGGGGAATATGTGATGCTCTTTCTCTCTTCTCTTAAAAGATTACCACTTCTTGAGACATGTATTTTACATATACTAATGTCTTTTCTTGCATGTGTTCATGTACGTACATTGTGCATTTTCTTATGTTTAATCTCTCTCTAGAAGATTGTGTAATCTCTTCTCATTGTCCTACACTTGGGGGTCAATGATCTCTCTCTATCTCTTTCTCTAAGGATCCACTCTTTCCTATGTTGTGGATGGTGTGGGTTTTATTACTTGATGTCATTCCTTGTATGAAATTTTTGTTGTTTTCTCAAGGTTTATCTCTTAAACAAGAGGTGTAAGTCCTTGACTATAACCTCTTTTACACTTGGTAATGTATATCTATAATAAATTCAACCATCCCCATTAGGATAAAAGAGTCATCCTTCATCAAGAATCCCTTTCACCTAGCAATAGGAGGAAGGTTTGAATTCTTGTTCTCCTCTATGCTTCATTCTAGAAGATGTTATATTTTTCTAAGATAACTCCTCTTGGAGGTAGATTTCTTTTGAGAAAAGATCTCTTCTCCCCCAAGGATCTCCTTTACACTTATAGCAAGATATCTCTTTTCAACTATCTTATCCTTTCTTGAAGAGTATTACCTCTCTTGCTTAGATTTATGACATTCTTGCATGATGGATATCTTCTTGGTATCGAAGGTAGGTATCCTTGTTCTAATTTCCTTAAGATATCAACATTAAACGGCATTGACATCTTAAGGGGGGCACCCACACTACTCCTTTTGTATTATATTTCTCTCGCATTGTATCTCGTATACAGTGGGTCATTATTGAAACCAGAGGGAAGCCTCTTAGAGAGAGATGTCACTACTTTTATTTTATACAATGGGTCATTCTTGGAACCAATGGACAACCTCTTAGAGTGAAATGTCGCCACTTTTGTCTTATACAATGGGTCATTCTTAGAACCAAAGGATAGCCTCTTAGAGCGAGATGTCACCACTTTTCTCTTTTACAGTGGGTCATTCTCGGAACTAGAGGGCAGCCTCTTAGACCGATATGTTGCCACTTTTCTCTTATACAGTGGGTCATTCTTAGAAATAGAGAGTAGCCTCTTAGAGTGAGATGTTGCCACTTTTCTCTTATGCAGAGTGATTATTCTCAAAACCAGAGCATGGTCTCTTAGAGCAATATGTCACGCTTTTCTTGAAATTTGTACTATACATCTTATACAAGTTGTAGCATACTTGTGAATAGACTCCTATAAGATACTTCGAACCTCACTTGCACACACGTGCATGAGGTTGAGTGGAAATAATGGTGGTATCACTCTCCTCCCTTGCATGGATCACCTAAACAAAATCTAGGGGCTAGTTTTCCATTTCCTTTTTTCTCCATGTATCACCTAGTTCTAGGGGCGAGATGTCCATGATTCCTTTTGTTCTCCTTTCTTCTCATGGATCACCAAATTTTGTATTCATGTTATCTCTCTTCTTCCTCTCATGAACACGTAGTTTTACTATTGATGGTTCATGGATGATGTAATCTTTTCTCTTTTATGTGATTATTGGTGTTTATCTGATCGCATTTGTCTTTGTGTTTCAATTATTTGTTTCAGAAATTTGAGTATTGAGGTCTCTTCAGCTAGTTTATTTGTGGTCTTGTGTTATGTTTTTATTGCGTGTCTTCTACGCTAGATCTTGTTGTTTTTGTTTTATGTGCTCTTGTATATGTTTGCGTGAGTTAACATCCTAAGATAGGGGGCTTTTGCTCCTCAAAATTTAAAGTGACATCTTATAATCCTTGTGGTATTGCTCTGCATCTCTCATCTTCATCTCTCTCTTTCTTCTATTTTATCGGCAGTATTGGCGTAAGCCATACTCCCACTAAAGTGGGGGCTAAATGTAGTGTCATAAAATTGTGACCCTTGCAATTTTGACCATGTTTTAGGCCATCATGGTCACCCTAGAGACTAGATATCCCTACTCAATTAGGACCCCTCTTTGCATAATTCTTACAAATCTCCTCTTGTTTCATCCCTTGTGTCACCTTGTGACCCTATCCAAGCCCCAAAATAGGGAAGGACAGGGGCACAGCATCCCTGTTTTCCCTCTTTGGGTGGCCCTAAAATGGGTCGATCTGACCCTTAGGCCTAATTTTCCCTTCGCGATTTAATTTCCCCTATGTCGGCCTTTGGTGAGATGAAAATTAATCTTCCTAGGAAAGTATATAAGGGGATTTAGTCCTCTCATTTGCATAATAGAAAATTAAGTAAACAAGCAGAAGGTCTCCATTAATGTCATCAAGCGTTCAAGTGTTCAAGTGTTCAAGTCTTGAATTCTTCAAGCATATTCATCAAGTCTTCTTCTTCTTCATGTGTCTTCTTCACTCATCCGTTGGAGCAACATAACAACATTAATTTGTGAGCATGGAGAAACATTACAACATTAATTTGTGAGCATGTATGTGTGTTAGGGTTTTGTCATGTTACATGCAATTTCATGCAACACTTGTGATTACATTCAAGAAGCAAAGTAACCATCATCCGCAAATTGCAGATCTACAAGGTATACACTCCCATTATTCACATTTAAGTGTTTGTAATTACTTTCTCTCAAGTTTGATTCCTCAACCAGGGTTTGACTAAGAAAAAATCATGTCCACAACCCTTATTCCCTTCTTTTCTATGTGCAGGTTGTAGGTGTGTGACTGTAATTGCAGATTTAGGCCTCATTTGCAAAGATAGAAAAACCCTTTACGAGTCGTGGATTTTTCGGAGGACCGTGCATAAATTACACATGGTCCTGATGAATTTTCTCCAAATTTTCAAGGCGTATTTGTATTTGTCCAAATATCTCAGATCCAAGGTTACAGTGCGGCCCTCAATTGGTAGCTCCTTGTTTCATTCATTTTGTCTTCCTTTTCTACATAGTCAACAAGTCAACATATCTATTTACAAAAGAGGGAAAGTTACATTCGAACTCTTGCAATCTAATTAACATTCACATCCTTATTTCCCTTGGATTTGGATCTAGTGGATTCAATCCCTCTTTTGAATGTAAAGTGCATTTTTTCATCAAGTGAAAATCATCCTAGTGGTTTCCTTTCTCTCCCCTAGGTGGGGAACCACTAGGGTCCAATTTTCCACTTTACACTCCTAAAATAGGAAATCTAAAATACATCAGAACATAAATGAGCCATAAAAAGGGAGGGACGCATCATAGAGCATCCAGAAGGGAGATAAGGTCAACTACACCTTATTGGGTGGTTTTAGCCCATGGTTTTGTAATACCGTTTGGCGGTTTCTTGTATTTTATCTCTTATATATGATGTGTGTGAGATAGAGGTTGTGTGTAAGAGTCTTATGGCTATTGAGTTACCTCTAAATATTTGATTAGTGGTACTCCTGTGAAGAGTTTTCTCTGCAAGTATATTGTAATCTATTTTGGTTGCTGAATAATATATTGGACAACTTTTAGAGTGTGAGGTTTTTGTCTCGAAAGGGCTTTCCCCACGTAAATCATTGTATTATGGTTTGAATGTTATTATATCTATTTTTTGTTTTTTGTAATTGTTGTGATGATCTGTAAAATTTTTTGCATTACCCTCCTCTCAAGGTTATTGTAGGAAGTTTTTCTGCTACTTAACTTCCTTACAAGTGGTATCAGAGCTTGATCACCTTTAGTTTCAGTTGTGGGTTGTTGGGTTTTTTGAACTAATCTAGATTTGAGTGGGAGATTTTGCATAAAACAGTTTTTGATCTTGCTATAGGAATTTTCAGATGGCAAGTTCGTCAGGGAAAATAGAGGTGGAGAAATTTAATAAAATAAATTTTGAGATGTGGAAGCTAGAGATGGAAGATCTGCTAATAGATCGGGATCTATGGGATGTTGTTGATGCAAATGTCTAAAGGCACTCAGATCCTACTGTGATGGATTAGTATGATGTTATGGACTGAAACTCAAAGAATCTAATCTGATTGTGCCTGGCACACTCTGCTCTAATAAATGTCCATGAAGAAAATACTACAAAAAAGCTATGGACTAAGCTTGGTGAAATGTATCAAGCAAAATATTTATTAAATCATATTTTCTTGAGGAAGAAATTATATTCCTTGAAGATGGAAGAGAGTGGACGAGTTGTAGACCACCTAGAAGCATTCAATATGTTGGTGGCTCAATTAGTATTTGTCGGTGTTAAGATGAAGGAAGAGGAGAAATGCTGGATCTTGCTTTGTTCTTTGCCTGACTTGTGGGATCCTCTTGTTATGGCTATCGGTAGTACTACTATTGTTTTGAAGTCTAAAGATGTGGTGGGTTTCGTACTTGGCGAAGAGATGTGAAGGAAGGTATCACGCAGTTTGAAGGAAGCCCTAATTGTTCGTAGTAGACCTAAGGAGAAATGCAAGAAGAATGAGAAGCGCAAT
Source organism: Cryptomeria japonica (assembly GCF_030272615.1). Classification (NCBI taxonomy): domain Eukaryota; kingdom Viridiplantae; phylum Streptophyta; class Pinopsida; order Cupressales; family Cupressaceae; genus Cryptomeria; species Cryptomeria japonica. The sequence continues at coordinate 501,389,881 of NC_081408.1, forward strand.
AAGTCCAAATCGAGAGGGAGATTGAAATCTCCTGGAGAGTCCAAAGTCATTTGCTGGAATCACAGTAAACTAGGTCACATCAGTAAGGACTACAAAGAAGAAAAAGAAAAAGGTCAATTCCAATTCTGAGTCCGACAAGGAAGATGGTGATGCATTTATTGTAGCTTTGGCAACTCATGTAGATAATAAAGCCTCGTTAATTGACTCAAGGGCATCTTTTCATATGACTACCAATAGAGATTGGTTTTCTGAATATGAAGAATTTAATGGAGGTTAGGTGCACTTGGGTGATGATTTACATTTAGACATTGTTGGTCGAGGTAAAGTAAGAATCAAGATTTCTTATAGTAGAATAAAAATGATTAATGGTGTGTTGCATATACCTGGTTTAAAATAAAATCTATTATTTGTGAGAAAATTGATAGATGTGGGTGTGCGGGTAGTCTTTTCTGAAGCAAGATGTAAGATTATTAAGGGTGGTATGGTAATTTATACAGGTGTCAGGTTCTGTTGGCATTTGCATGAAGATTGCATTAATGATATGTTATGTTCTCATTGATGTCAATTAACCGGTAATGATATTGCTGATGTTGTTGATATTGTCTTGTAACTGATAGGATGAGCTAAGTGAAGGAAACCGTAAACTGATATGTAAGTTTGTGAGTTGAATTGGTAACTAGTAAAAAGGTTAAACCCTATCTATTGATGTGATTGGTAAACCCTACCTGTTGTTTTTGTTAAACCCTAACTGATTAAGGTTGTTGAATTGGTTATGTTTGTTTATGATCTAATGATGAGTGGTAATGATGGTGACACGTATGATTACTGTATGAAGACAATTTCAAGTGTGTTTGGTGTGTTTTTGTAACGTTTTTTTTGTCTAGGGAATGAGAAAAGTGTATTGCATATAATGCAAAGTGCATGATGAGTTATTGAGATTGAAGAGGTGATCAAGGAGTGGTCAAGGCTTTCTTGATTAATGTGTAGAGATTGCTATGTAATCTAATGGTCATACTTGAACCGACTTGTTTGTAATCTCTATGAGAATTTGACTTATGTTGTGTTACCAACCCAATTGATTTGTTTATAAGGTTGATGAGGTTTTTTAGTTTAGTGTGTTGGTAGAGATCAATTGAGTGTGTGGTTACCGAACCAGATGATGTATCTGCAATTTGAGTAAAGGCAGATAGGAGCATAAAAAGGATCTGATCAAGCAAGTGTAGTGCTATTCACATAGATCAAGCAAACTCCTATTGTTTTCTAACAATTATAGCAGAACTGAAATCCCCTAACTGGGTAAGCTCTAACAAGCTTGGTGACTTTTCAAATCCTCTAACAAGGTGATCCATTAGCTTGGATTTTCAAATCCTCTACCGAGGTTACTCCTAACAAGGTATTTCTTCTAACAAGGCATTTGTAGTCAATCCCTTAACTGGTTGGTTCTTAACAAGACTTTTGTAAAGCTTTAACAGGATTGGCTCCTAATAGGGCAAACTTCAGAAGATTTCAGATAGTTATCTTGTGAGTCTCATCTCACCATGGTTTTCCCCATTTGGGTTTCCATGTCAAAAACATTTGTGTCAAGTGGTGAATATTTTTGTGGTTATGATCTTATGGTTGATTTGATTAACTACTTAACTATTTTGATAAGTCATGATAACCAGAATCATTAAGAAATGAAGTTTGTTGAAATAGGATAAAGCATTTGGATGTTTATAAGTTTGATGTTGTTTACTATTAATTTTTTGTAATAGTCAACCTGTTTATCTTATGAGTTTTTATCTTGAAAGTGGTATTTCATTGATAAGTTTACTTTGAGAGATTGAAATTGAGTTTGGGAAAGTTTGTATCAATTTTTTTGTTTAGTGGTTCACCCCCCCTCTCAGTAATCTACCAGATACTTATTATTTCTTCATACCATCAATTGTTATCAAAACAATCAGGTCCTCTAAGATCTAAGCCTAACATCTTGAGGTAAAGATTTTGCAGATCATGATGAAGAAGGAAGGTTCAAAGTTTAATAGAGAGAACTATAGGATATGGAGTGACAAAATGAAAATTCGCATCAAGAGTCTGGGAAGTCAGTATTGGGAACATGTCAATACTAAATATGTTGCACCCACTAGGATTTTGGGTGAAGATCAGAAGAAAGAGCAACGAGAAAATCATCAAGCATTAGAGGCCATTATCAGTTCCATGTCTGATGCTAAATATGTAGATGTTCATGGTCTAGAGACTGCACATGAGGTATGGCTAAAAATTGAAGAGATTTATAGCGGTGATGAACATGTTAAGACTGCTAAAGAGGAGAGTCTAAGAGGAAAGTTTTATGACATGTAGATGGCTAAAGGTGAGAATATCCAGCAGTATGGTCAAAGGATAAAAGAGATAGTTGGTGAAATTAAGAGTGCGGGAGGGAAAGTGGAAGATGCCACAGTGTTCAGTAAGGTACTAAGAACCCTACTACCAATCTACTCTATCTGAGTTGCAACCATTCTGGAGTTGAAGTCCATTGACAAAACTAAGGTAACTCTTGACTCCATCATTGGCAAACTTACTACTTTTGAATTGAACGGTTATGATGGTAGTGTACAGAAATCTGAGTCAACATTTAGAGCTTATGTTTCTAACCCATCTATGAGAAAAAGTAGAGATACTAGTCATGGTTTTGAATCCAGATCTAGCATAGATGTTGATGATGAAGACAATTTAGTGGAGCTTGAAGCATTGTTGGCAAAGCAGTTGCCTAGAGGGACTAGTAAATATAGAGGTAAATTACCTTTAAAATGTTTTGCATGCAACAAGATTGGCCACATAGCTGCTAACTGTCCTAATGGTAGAAATGAACACAAGTGAGAGAAATTCAAGAAGTATAAGGGTAAAGGCAAGAGAGATTGTCTTATTGTTATTGATGGTGGTATAACTGATGAAGAATCTGATGGTGATGCTAATGAAGATATAGTGTTTGTAGCTATTAAATAAGAGATATCAAACCAGAAGGCATTAGTATCCAGGATGGATATCTCAGATGATTGGATCATTGATAGTGGTTGTTCACATCATATGAGCGATGATCAGAGAAATTTTCTTTCTTTGAATGAATTTGATGGCGGAGTTGTAAGATTTGGTAATGAATCACCTTGCATGGTTAAAGGTAAGGGAATTATTTCTCTTAATGGGAAGAGAAATGCAGATGATGTCTACTGGGCTGAAGGTCTAAAGCACATCTTTTGAGTGTGGCACAACTCAATGATAGAGGATACCCACTAGAGTTTAAAAATGGTATGTGCAAAATCTTTGACAACAAAGGTGAACTGATTGCAACCGGGAAGCAAACTAAAGGTAATCTATTTCACCTTAATCCTAAAGTTAGCAATTGCTTAAATGCAAAAATAGATGGTAGCTGGCTTCGGCATAGGAGATTTTGTCATATAAACTTTGATAACATTGTTAAAGTGAGTAAGTCCAAGACAGTGATAGGTTTTCCTTAGTTGGACAAACCAGTTAATGCTCTTTGCAAAGAATGTCAGTTAGGAAAGACAACATCCTCAACTTTCAAGAGCAAATCCTTTTCAATGGAGAATTTGTTAGATTTGGTTCATACAGATCTTTGTGGACTAATAAGAACAAAAAGAATTCAAGGTGACAGATATTTCATGATCCTCACTAATGATTGCTCAAGGATGATGTGGGTCACATTCTTGAAAGATAAGACTGAAGCTTTTGGTAAGTTCAAGGCATCTAGGGCCTTAACTGAGAACGAGAGCGGTAAGAAGATAAAATGTCTGGGGATAGATCAAGGCAGTGAATTTACTTATGAGGAATTCACTTTTCAAGGACACCACAACTTTTTGCACCAAGGACACCACATCAGAATGGTATCGCAGAGAGGAACAACCAGTCAGTTGTTGAAGCTGCTAGGACAATGTTGATACAAGGAGGTGTAGCGAAAACCTTTTGGAGAGAAGCTGTCAGCACGACTATCTACACTATGAATTGAGTTCTGGCAAAAAGAGGTAAGGACAAGACTCCTTATGAATACTGGTATGGAGGATCACCTGATGTTAGTTATTTCAAGATATATGGAAGCATATGTTTTATTAAGAGGGGTGCTTATATAAGCAAATTTGAGGCTAAAAGTGTTGAAGGTATATTTCTTGGCTATTCCACCAAGAGTAAGGGCTACAAGTGTTTTGACAACCAGACAGAGAATTATTGAGAGTGTTGATGTTCAAGTGGATGAATATCCTGAAGTCTCAAAGGAAAATAGTTTGGAGAAGAAAGATGAAGATCCTTGCATTTTGTTTTTGGAATCCGAAACTGTCAAATTTGAAACCCACAAAACAAATTTTGATGCACTAGTTCAACCAGAACAGATAAATACTAAAGATGATGATAATGATGAAGCTTAACCTGAAGAAAATGATCATGTTATTCCAAGATATGTGAGATTAAATCACAATCCTGAAAAGATTATTGGGGATAAGGATGTTCGAGTACTAACCAAAAGAAGAATAAGAGAAAACTCTTCCATGATCTCCACCATTGAACCAAGAACTGCTAAGGAATAATTTAGTGATGATCATTGGGTTAAAGCTATGGAGGGGGAATTGGATCAAATTGAGAAGAAAAACACTTGAACCCTAGTACCCTGACCGGTAAATATAAAAGTAATAGGTACTAATTGGGTATTCAGGAACAAGTTGAATGAAGATGGTGTTGTAGTTTGTAACAAAGGTAGGTTGGTTTGCAAAGGTTATGCACAATAAGAAGGAGAAGGTTATGGTGAAACTTTTGAACCAGTAGCAAGACTGGAAGGTGTCATAACTTTACTTGGATTTGCAGCCCATAAGAAATTCAAGGTATACCAGATGGATGTTAAGTCTGCATTTTTGAATGGGATACTGGAAGAAGAAGTTTATATCGAGAAGCCAGATGGTTATTCTTTGACCGATGAGAAAGACATAGTATGTAGATTACATAAGGCTTTATATGGATTAAAGAAGAAACCCAGAGCATGGTATGAAAGGATTCATACACATCTGATGAAGCTAGGCTTTCTGAGAACTAGTGATGACAGTAACATATATCTCAAATCTGAAGGAGATGAAATACTGGTCAGCGAAGTATTTGTAGATGATATCATATTTGGAGGTAATGATGTCATGAACAATAGTTTTGCAGATGAAATGAAAAATGAATTTGAAATGTCTTTAGTAGGGGAAATAAAAAAATTCATAGGCTTACAGATATAACAAAAGAAGAATGGTATTTTCATTACACAGTCTAAGTATGTAAAAGAGGTCTTGAAGACATTTGGCATGAGTGACTGTAAACCAATTGGGATACAAATGGTTACAAGTTGTAAGTTGTCTAAGGAAGATGAATCTAAGTTTGTTGATTAGAAGGAATATAGGTGAATGGTTGGCAAATTGGACTATGTTGTTCACAGTAGACCGAATATAGCTCATGCAGTTGGCATAGTTGCTAGATTCCAGAAGAATCCTAAGGAAAGGAATTTGATAGAAACCAAGAGGATTTTTAGATACTTGAAAGGTACCTAGTTGACTATGGATTATGGTATCCATATGGAGGAAAATTTGATCTATGGATTATGGTATCCATATGGAGGAAAATTTGATTTGAAGGTGTACACAGATGTAGATTGGGCAGGAAATATTGATGACCGGAAAAGAATAACCAGTTGAGAATTGTTCCTTGGAGGAAGACTTGTTTCATGGAGTAGTAAGAACCAGAGTTGTACTTCACAATCTACTGTTGAAGCTGAGTATGTTGCAGCTTTCATGAATTACACACGGGCTATTTGGATGAGGCACATTTTTTAAGGTTTTAAGATAAAGATTTCAGAACCTATAAATATTTTATGTGATAATATAAGTGCCATAAATATTTCCAAGAATCCTATTTTGCACACACGAACCAAGCATATTGAATTGAAGTATCATTTCTTGAGGGGAAAAGTGTAGAGAAAATATGTTATCTTAGAGCATGTTTCTACCAAGGAGCAGCATGCAGATATTTTTACTAAACCTCTACCTAAGACTACATTTGAGTATCTTAGAAGTCAGCTAGGGGTTTCACCCCTTCATGAGGTTAGTTGAGCATGATGTAGATTACATCAGTTGCTAAGCCACTTGTAAAACTTTACAGAAGGATTGATGTAGAAGTGGAAGTTATTCCACAGGGGGAGGATCTAGTTGAAGATTGTTGCTGTTGTTGTTGTTGCACAGTTAAATTTGACATTACATGTTTTACTTTCAATTTGGCATTGTTGTCAAAGGGGGAGAAGAATTATGTGATTATGAGGAGGAGAACTAGAGACAAGCTGAAGACATGGAGAGCATGGTGAATACTTGGTAATGTAAACCAGGATTCTGATTCACAATCACAACATCAATCAATGGTGTTGATATTTGTATTACCATCAATGCCAAAGGGGGAGATTGTTAGAATTTGCATGAAGATTTCATTAATGATATGTTATGTTGTCATTGATGTCAATTAACCGGTAATGATATTGTTGATGTTGTTGATATTGTCTTGTAACCGGTAGGATGAGCTAAGTGAAGGAAATTGTAAACCGGTATGTAAGTTTGTGAGTTGAACCGATAACCGGTAAAAAGGTTAAACCCTATCTATTGATGTAACCGATAAATCCTACCTGTTGTTTTTGTTAAACCCTAACCAATTAAGGTTGGGGTAAGTTCACAATAATAGTTCCCACTTTCACCCGCGAAGGAAAAATGAGACGGAAGGAAAAAAAATTCGGAGGGGGTTCGAGCGAAGTGGGGGTGTTCGAATGAACTACCCTTTGGGGTTCGAGCGAGCCCCCCACTTCGCTCGAACCCCCTTTTTCGAGCGAAGAACCTTTAATGCTTGTTTATGTCATTTTTTAATTATATTGGGGGGGTTCGCTCGAACCCCCCTTCATTCGAACCCCCTTTTTTACACTTCTCTAAAGCTTTCAACATTTTTTTGCAGACTTTTGGCCTTCAAACCTCTGGTTGAAGGCTCAAATGGAATGATCTTGAAAACCCAAAATGTAGTATGGTAGTCTGTGAAGCAATCTTTCCAATGACTGTAATTTTATTACATCTTGAGTTTATTATGAACTTATTTTTTTAATTTTACCAAACATAGGTTTTTCACTGAACATGAACTTCTCTATTCAACGCATTGGAAAAAATAGGAAACTAATTCAAAAAAATTCTAAAAAATATCTATGCCCCAGGTATTGATGTCTTCTTTCTATCAAAAAATAATAATAATAATTTCGATATATATATAACAAGTTATGTGTTCAAACTCAAACCTATGGCTGAATTATGACTAGTCGGACTTCAAAACTTAATAAAATGAAAAATATTCAACATATCATTATCAAACCAACCGTAAGCCCTAGACATTGATGTTACAAACCAAAATTCAAAAGAATTGAGTTTTTATCAATTATAGAAAAAAAGATATGCATTTCGGGAGGCACATCACTCTTAAAAAACGTAGTTTGTTGTAAAAAAGTACTCTTCGAGAGAGATGAAAAAATTAAAAAAAAATCCTTCAAAAAAAATAGAAAAAAAATATATAGAATCTATAGGCAAAATGCTACAAATCATTAATTTACATCATCTTCAAATTCTTAATAGTTTAAAAGTTATAGTTCTCAGAAGTTGAATTTTAAAAATGTTCATCTCAGTGTCAAAAGTGGCAAAAAAGTGGGAACCATTGTTGTGAGTTCACCCGTTGTTGAATTGGTTATGTTGGTTTATGATCTGATGATTAGTGGTAATGATGGCGACACGTATGATTATTGTATGAAGACAATTTCAAGTGTTTTTGGCATGTTGTTGTAACGTTTTTTTGTATAGGGAACGAGCAAAGTGTATTGCATATAATGCAAATCGTGTGATGAGTTACTAAGATCAAAGAGGTGATCAAGGAGTGGTTGAGACTTTCTTGATTAATGTGCAGAGATTGCTATGTAATATAATGGTCATACTTTAACCGACTTATTTGTAATTTCTATGAGAATTTGATTTATGTTGTGTTACCGACCCAATTGATTTGTTTATAAGGTTGATGAAGTTGTTTAGTTTAGTGTGTTGGCAGAGATTAGTTGAATGTGTGGTTTCCGAACCGGATGATGTATCTGCAGTTTGAGTAAAGGTAGATAGGAGCATAAAAAGGATCCAATCAAGCATGTGTAGTGCTATTCACACAGATCAAGCAAACTCCTATTATTTTCTAACAATTACAACAAAACTAATATTCCCTAACCGGGTAAGCTCTAACAAGCTTGGTGACTTTTCAAATCCTCTAACAAGGTGATCCATTAGCTCATATTTTCAAATCCTCTACCGAGGTTACTCCTAATAGGGTATTTCTTCTAACAAGGCATTTGTAGTCAATCCCTTAACCGGGTGGTTCTTAACAGGATCAGTTCTTAATAGGACTTTTGTAAAGCTCTAACAGGATTGGCTCCTAACAAGGCAAACTTCAGAAGAGTTTAGATAGTTATCTTGTGAGTCTCATCTCACCGTGGTTTTTTCCATTTGGGTTTCCATGTCAAAAATATTTGTGTCAAGTGGTGAATGTTTTTGTGGTTACGATCTTATGGTTGATTTGATTAACTACTTAACTATTTTGATAAGTCATGATAACCAGAAGCATTGAGAAATGAAGTATGTTTACATAGGATAAAGCATTTGGATGTTTATAAGTTTGATGTTGTTTACTGTTAATTTATTGTAACAGTCAACCTATTTATGTTATGAGTTTTTATCTTGATAGTGGTATTTCATTGATAAGTTTACTTTGACAGATTGAAATTGAGTTTGGGAATGTTTGTATCAGTTTTCAGGCTGTTTACTGATTCACCCACCCCCTCTCAGTAATCTACCAGATACTTATTCTTTCTTCATACCATCAAGTTTGACACTTTTTATAAGCTAGATGCATACACTATTGAGTGTAATATAATTTCCATAAAAAGTATATCCTTGGAAGATTCGAGGGTCTCACCTTTAGTAGATGGAAATGGCTTTTGGGTACCTAAGGGTGCTATTTCTTCTGAAGTAAAGTTACCTACAGAGAAGACCATGTCATGGCACCAGAGGCTTGGCCACATTGGAGAAAAGGGTCTAGAGACCTTGAAAAATAAAAACCTTGTTGAAGGTTTGAATGATTATGTAAAGTGGAAAATCGAACCCTAGTGACTCCCCACCTAGGAGAGAGAAAGAAAGTCACTAGGATGATTTTCACTTGGGAGATACTTTACATTCAAAAGAGGGGCTTGAATCCACTAGATCCATATCCAAAGGAGATAAGGATGCGAATACCAAGTGGATTAAGAGGGTTAGAATGCAATTTTCCCTCTTTTGTAAATAGGAGAGTTGACTGGTTGACTTTGTAGGAAAGGGAGATAAAATGGACGAAATAAGGAGCTATCTGTTTGGGATCGTGCTGTAACTTTGGATCTAATATATTTAAATAGATATGGATCTACCCTACAAATTTGGAGAAATTTCACTAGGACTGGGTTAAAAGTGTACTTTGTCCTCCAAAAAATCTGCGTGTCGAAAAGAGTTTTTTCGTCTCTGCAAATGAAGCACAAACCTGTTATTATAGTTGTGCACCTACAACCTACACACAAAAAAGAGGAGAAGAAAGGTTTTGGATAGGGGTTTGCCTTAGTCAAACCCCGGTTGAGGAATCAACTCTGAAAGAAAGTAATTGCAAATGTTTAAATGTAAATGATGGAAATGGCATGTAACAATGACAAAACCCTAACACACACACATGCTTGAAAATGAATGTTGTAATGTCGCTCCAATGGATGAATGAAGAAGACAAATTATGAAAAAGATAACTTGATGGATGCTTGAAGACTTGAATGCTTGATAATGATAATAAAGACCTTCCACTTGAATTTTTCTTATTGTCTATTATTCTTGTATATTAAATGAGGGAATTATGTCTCCTTTTATACATGCCTAAGAGGATTAATTTTCATTCCACCGAAGGCCAAGAAAGGAGAGTTTAAATCCCCGAAGAACAAATTATGTTAAAGGGTCGAATAGACCTATCTAAGGGACACCTTAAGGGGAAGGAAAAGCATGCCACACCCCTGTCTTAGGGGGACCAGGGTGCCACGCCCCTGTCTTGAGGGGGATAGGGGCACCACACCCCTGTCTTGCCCTATTTTGGGGCTCAAATAGGGTCACACGATGGTATGTGGGCTAAAATAGGAGGAGACTCAGGATGAAGGCACAAAGAGGGGTCTCGATCAAGCAGGGAGATGCAGTCGCATATGTGATGACCTAAAATGCGATCAAAATTGCAAGGGTCACAATTTTATGATGATACAAATTGTAATCTTGAATTTGATTTTCGTGAGCATTGCATTTACAGAAAACAAAACCACATTCATTTTTACTCGAGTTCTCATAAAACTTGTGGTGTTTTGGATCTTATTCATTCTGATGTGTTTGGTCCTATAAATGTTCATTCGATTGGAAAATCCACATATTATATTTCATTTATTGATGATTTTAGTATAAGGACATGGGTATATTTTCTAAAGAGTAAATCTGAAGTTTTCAATTGATTTAAAGAATTTAAGCAATGGTTGAGTTGAATAATATAAATAAAATTAAATGTTTGAGGACTAATAATGGTGTTGATTTTTCTCTAATGATTTTGATAGATTATGTAAAGACTATGGCATTAACAGACATAATACAACTCCATATTCTCCACAACAGAATGGAGTTGCAAAAAGAATGAACAAGACACTAATGGAGAAGGCTAGGAGTATGTTGAGTGGTGGTGGTCTAGAACAAAATTTTTGGGCTGAAGCTATTGCCACTGCTTGCTACCTAATTAACAGGTCTCCTACATCAACTCTTGTTGATAAAACGCCTATAGAAGCATGGTCAGGTCACAAGCCTTCATTGAGACATCTTAGAGTTTTTGGTTGTGAGGCATATGCACATGTGTCAAAGAAGCAGACAAAGTTGGAGAGCAAGACTGAGAAATGTATCTTCATTGTGTATAGTTATGGTGTGAATGGATACAAGATTTGGAACCTTGTTGCACAAAAGGTAATTCTTAGTAGAAGTGTTATTTTTAGAGAAATTAAGTCTCCTATTATATTGCAGCCAAAATAGACTAAAAAGGAAGTTGTGATTCAATTTCCTTCTACACCTAAAAGAGTTGAATTGAGACTCCTAGATAGGCAAGAAGTTGAGGAGAGATTGTCTATCTCTGAATCTTCAAAAGAGGAGGAAGAACCTCCAACTCAGCTTGTTCAAAGGTCTACAAAATAGACAACCACCCGAAAGGTATTCACCTAATGATTGGAGATGCATTTTTTCTTTGAATACTAATGTGGATGAACCGAAATCTATAGAAGAGGCTTTAGGTATGAATGATGTAGAATCCTGGAAGATTGCTATGGAAGAAGAAATGACAGTTTTTAAAAAGAATTATACATGGAATCTTGTACCATTGCCTGAAGGACAAAAGCCTATTGGTTGAAAATGGGTGTTTAAGAAAAGATTGGTTCAGATGGAAGCATTGATAAGTATAAAGAAAGGTTGGTTGCAAAAGGCTAGTCTCAGGTTGAGGGTGTTGATTATGGTAAAATATTCTCTCTTGTTGCCAAAATGACATCCATTAGATTTTTGCTTTCTATTATTGTGGCTTATGATTTAGAGGTTGAGAAAATGGATGTGAAAATTGCTTTCCTTCATGGTGATTTGGAGGAGGATATTCATATTCAACACAACCAGAGCACTATATGGTGAAAGGTAAAAGTAATTTGGTCTGTAAATTAAAGAAATCCTTGTATGGCCTCAAATAGAGTCCTAGGATATGGTACTAGAAACTTGATACATATGTTTTGAGTCTAGTATTTGAGCATTCTAAATCAGATGACTGTGTTTATTATAAAAATGATGGTGATCATTTCCTCTACATTGCATTGTATGTTGATTATATGTTATTCATTGGTAAAGGGAAAGGTATGATTTCAGAACTAAAGCCTTAGCTCACTGCTAAATTTGAAATGAAAGATATTGGTGCAGAAAAACACATTCTTGGGATGGAACTTAGAAGAGATAGAGTGAACAGAAAGCTATGGCTAGGCCAGAGTAAGTATGTAAATTCAATGTTACATATGTTCAACATGCAGGATTGCAGACCATTGTGTGTTCCTTTTATAGTTGGAATGAAATTGTCTACTGCAGATTGTCTTATATCCCCTTTGAAGATGAAAGACATGAGAAGAGTGCCTTACCAAAGTGCAGTTGGAAGTTTGATGTATGCTATGGTTTGTACTAGGCCAAACAATGCCCAACTAGTGGGAGTTCTATGTAAATATATGTCTAATCTTGGTAGAGTTCATTGGGATGCAGTCAAAAGAGTCTTGATATATTTGAAGGGTGCCTCTGAGTATTCTTTGTGTTATCATGGTAATTTAGTTGGAGATGTGATTTCCCTTGATATTCATGGTTATATGGATTTAGACTGGGCAGGTGATATTGATAGAAGAAGATCCACCAATTCTTATGTGTTTACTTTATTTGGTGGTACAATTAGTTGGATGAGTAAGAGACAGGATGTGGTTTCTTTGTCCACAACTGAAGCAGAGTGTATGGCAAATACTCATGCATGTAAAGAGGCAATTTGGCTTAAGAGACTGTGTTTAGACATTGGAATAAAACAAGGAGTCATGACAGTTTATTATGACGATCAGAGTGCGATCTGCCTAGCTAAAAACCTGACATTTCATGCTCACACCAAGTACATTGATGTTCGGTATCATTTTGTCAGAGATATTATCGAAGATGGTAGGGTGACGAGCTAGTTAAGGTAGAAACTTTGATGAATGTTGCAGATTATTTAACTATGGTTGTGAGCACAAAAAAGTTCAAATGGTGCTCAGATTCTATGGTCCTCATGCACCCTAGCAATTGATTTATTGTGTTGATACTCCCTTTTCTCTTGCAAGGTGTTCAACAAGTGGGAGATTTTTTGGGAAAATGGTGTCTCAACCTTGCATTTATAGGGGGGTTACTATTTATACTAAGTTTTGATTTGAGCACGAAATAGTGTGAAATTCTCCCTAAAGCTTTTGGTTGGCTAGATAAGTATTCCAGTAAAGTTACGTCACAAGATCACAACTAGTGTTAAAGATATTAAATTTTCCATTTTGGAGGGGTTCAATGAAAGGTTTAAATTTGATTTTAAGGACTTTAGAGGTCCCAAAATTACTTTAAAAGTGGGTATAAATGGCATAGAGGTTTATGAGGCAATAGAGAACTTCACAAGCTTTCCAACACTTCAAATGGTTCATCAATCGGACACATGGTTCACAAGTTATGGCCTCTAGAAGTTTGTACTCTTTCAATAGGAAATATAAAATACATTAGACACATAAATGAACTGTTAAAAAGGAAGGACATGCCATAGGGCATCTAGAAGGGAGATAAGTTCAGAAACACCTTATTGGGTGGTTTTAGCCCATGGTTTTGTAATAACGTTTGATGGTTTCTTGTATTGTATATATGGGGTGCATGAGATAGAGGTTGTGTGTAAGTCTTATGGCTATTGAGTTACCTCTGAATCTCTTATTAGTGGTACTCCTACAAAGAGCTTGATTTATAAGTATATTGTAATCTATTTTGATTACTGAATAATGTATTGGGTAGCTTTTGGAGTGTGGGGTTTTTCTTGCGAAAGGGTTTTCCCCACGTAAATCACTATGTTATGGTTGGAATGTTATTATATCTATTTTTTATTTTCTGTAACTGTTGTGATGATCTATAAAAGTTTTTGTGTTACCCTACTCTCAAGGTTAGTGTAGGAAGTTGTTCTGATACTTAACTTTCTTACAACAATGAGCACATTCAACCACTGCTAGATGGTTGGGCTTAACTATACAACTCCAAGTGTTCCAAATGTACTTCTTATTCGATGTTTTTTTGGAGACATACCTCTTATTGTATGTCTTCATGAAAGAATATAATAGGAGGTACGTCTCCATGAAAAATTATCACATGAGGTATGTCTAAGAAATATGTTATTAGAGTGTGTTGGTTAAGCCCTCTAATCATCCAACAATCCAGAACATTTGCTAGCATCCTTCTTACCTAGGCTAAAATAGTAGCTTTCAAACAAGGTATGAAATTTTGGCAAATAAGGTGTTGTACACCTTGAATAATAATAGTTATAATTGTATCTATTTATTATGTGGTGTTTCACATAGACTTGTAACATGTAGAGATTCTTTTGGAATATTCTCAAGGCCACTATGGTGTTGTATTGTAACATTGTAATAATATAATGTAATTATTTAATATTTGGGAATGACATTAAAAAATAGAAATTTTAGTACCCAATATTAAATTTGGGGTCAAGGGTTAGCTGTGAGAACATGGTTTTATTTTACAACTAGTTGTTTTTGTATGAGCTTTTGTCTATAAAAGAAATCTATGTTTAGTAGTTAAGGTTGGCTGGTGGTTTTGGGCTATCATTGTATTGAGTCCTTTGGAGAATTGTATTTGTGGAACATGGAATGGGATGTGTGGATTCATTCTTGGACAAATTGGAATGCATTGGAGCACTTGATGGTTCAAAGATATTCATTGTAACTCTATTTTATTTTCTAGCTAATTAATATGATGGAGCATGGATGATTTTGGAGGCTAGGTTTTTACCTCATGAGCATTTTTCCAGGGCACAACCTTTGTTATGTTGTGGCTTCTCTATATATCATCTTTATGATATGTTTATTTTGTAAGCTTGTATGGTGCATTAAAAAAAAGCCTAACCCTAGGTGCACACATCAATCTCCTTCAAAACCCTAGACATGATGTCCTCATATAGGAATTTGATTTCATGTCGGTCCAATAAGATTATACTACAATTTCCTAGGTACAATGCATCTAGACATATTTGGTAACACGACACAGAAACACAACTAAAGTGTCGGTGGATGATAACTCATCACACTTTACAATTATACCGGTATGGCATAGTATATCGATTACCGGTTTAACAAATAAGACTAGAAAACTAGAACATAATGTTCCAATCAAAAGATTAACTGCCGCTAGGGGTCTTCGTTCCACTTGAGGTCTTCATACCATTTGAGGTCTTCATACCACTACGATCGGTAAGCTTCTTCTTCAAAACATTGATAGTCTTCAACAAATAAAGACTATACATACAATGGCATATAATACCGGTGTGAACAACACAACACATATTACCGGTGGAGAATAACTCATACACAAAATAAGTGTGTGTCCATCAATGACAATCACAACTTAAACATTATCAAAATACCAACAGTTTGGAGTTATATCTCTAGTGGAAGAGATGCAAAGTGGAATTCATGGCTAGGCATAAAAGGATTCAAACATTACAAGGCATATATTCCCTCTCTTACTTCATTCGGCCACTCTAGTAGCTTATTTAGACCTCTCTAACTTCAAAATTATTTTGAGTGCTCTCTATTTATGACATTCAAGCTCTATAGTCATATTTTTATATCACTCTTGGCTCTTCTTTGTGCTTGAGAATATCACCATCATTTTTATGCTTCGAGGAGGACTTTGTGCTTCTTCTTCATCTGACAAGCTCTTTGCTTTGGGTGTAGAAGGGGATTTCTTGTCTTCTTTTTATCATCTCCATTAGCATAATTTTTGTTATATTTTATTTCCATTTTGTTATTGGTTCTAATCTATTTTTCTATCTATCTATCTATTCATGGAAATGGAAACAGTAAAGAAGGCTCTTGACTATGGAAAACATCTAAACACAAGCCCATCATTTTTTCTTTCTAGCTTTTGTGTAGGTTTCATTGGAGAAGAGTTCCTTTGCTAGAGGCTTCAATCATAGACTGGTTGTAAGATCATTTCCTTCCTCTCTTTCATTTATCCTCTTCGATTTATATAGCCATTTTATACTTTTTGTTATACATTCATTTAGTTTTACTTTATCTGGAACACGTATTTGTCTCTTTGAGCTCTCTGTATGGAACTCTATACTTTGTTTGTACAAGATGCCAGTGTGTCACACTATTGTCTAAGACTTGTGTGTGCATCCTTAGGTAGAGAGTCAACAAAGGGCATTAGAAGCCTCTTTGACCTATCTTGCGTTATCCATAGGGTACTTGACAATATTTGGCTTTGTACTCATCTCAAGTGGAGAAGTTGATTAGTGAGTCCCCGAGAGGTTGATATCCACTTGTCAAAGTGGTTCACTTTTTACCTCTATATTTTTGTGAATATAACATGAATATTATTTTATGCATTAAATTTAAAATATTTAAGAATTTTTATAGGTTCCTTCTTCACACCTTCGAGGATTGTCAAAGTGTTGTAAGGATTGTCTATGAGCTTTACAAACCAGATCGCCTTTGGGTTATTGTAAGGAAAACTTTCAAACTAAGTATTCCCTCGAACTGCTATAGTCCTACCTAACCAAGTTCAATGTTTGTAGGTACACATGATTCAAGTGATCCCTTTGCCTCTCATCTCCTATAAGGGTATTATCACTAAGGGCTCTTCTACAAATAGTTCATAGAATAATTCTTGAAGTAATACATGGAGGAATAGTCCCCTAGGATCTTCTCCTGTCATCGATCATGAGTCTTCTCTTGAGATTTTGTTCAAGCATAATGGTCATTGGTGGATGATGGCCTTAGAGTGAGAAGCTACTTTGAAGGCTATGAGTGAGTCATAGATGTTTACTTTTGCTCTTTTTATTTTTGTTTCTACTCTCATTCTTGTTGCTCCTACTTTCTCTATGCTTGGTCTATCTTTTGTGTTGCTACCAATCGCTGCAGGGACTATCGATGAACCTTGTCCCAAGAGGGTATAGGTCATTATCGTTCCCTCCCTAGAGCCACCCCTTATCACCACCTTGTTTGATGTTCCTTTGTTTTCCTAGCATGTTTACATGCTACATACATATGTTGTGTCCAATGCAATATTATTTTCTTTTCCTACTTTACAACCTCCTATACATCAAATATTTCCTAGTGTACTTGAGCCCACCATGGAACATCGAAGGCTTTCACCTCCATAGAAACCAAAAGTGAAAGTTTGAGAAGGGCCACATGCCTAAGTTCCATCGCTAAAAGAAAGCTCTGGTGACCTTTATTTTAGTTTCTTTATCTATTTTGATGCATGTTTCCCTGTCTACATTTATTTGCATTGTTGAGAATGGTCCACCTTCTTTGGAGTTTGTCTTTACCCCTCTTCCAAAGGTTGGTGGTTCAACTCCTCTTTTTCCACCTTGCTCTAAGTCACCTACCTCTTCTACTAAGGGGCATGATTTTGATTCTTTAGAGGATATATAGATACTATCTATGATCTTGAAATGATAATTGACCCTTTCCTCTCTGAAGCTTCTAGATGAGAATATGGAAGTTGCATCATCCCTATCTCTTGCTACTAGTGTTGTGCTTGCTCCTACCCTCACAATTGTCTCTACAATCTCAACCTCCCTCCCCATATGATCTAGATTGAGAGGACAATGACCTGTTGGTGGATGACTACTAGGATAGTGCCTCTTTTTTTTATCTTTTAGATTAGGGTTTCCATTTTGTGTTTCCTTGTACTTTCTTTGCCTATTTTGTTCCCATTTGGAGGACCCAAGTTATTCCATTTATTCTAGGAAATAGGGGTGATAACTATCTTTATATGTTTGTGCTCCTCTGAAGGATCCAAGTTACTTTGTTGGTGCTTAAAAATAAGGGATGCTGATTGTCTGTATATGTTTGTGCTCCTCTGAAGGACCCAAGTTACTTTGGAGTAGTTTAGAAATATGGGATTATCTATTGTAACTTTCTTCCATTTGATAATTTGCCTCTTCTATTTATTGTATCTTGATTTTTGACATTTGGGGATGATGCAAATTGTTGGGGGGAATTTAGGATCTCTTCCATGTTGACCCAATTTTATTATTTTATCTTTGTTCTTATGTGCCTTCTTCAGATCCATACACTTTAGAACCATAATGATTTACTCACATGCAACCATATGCATTATGTACATATCACTCCTGCAACTTCTTTTGACATCAAATCAAAAAATCCCCCTATCTCTTTGTTTCTTGTTGATGTTATGAGTATAATGTGTCATTTGTTTTAAGGTGGCGTTCCACAAAAAAAATTTCTATGTTGAAGTACAACATCATCTCTTCTCCTTAGAATGACAGGCATTTCATAAATACCATTCTAAGGGGGCACTATCGTATCTCTACATTTTTTCATATCTACATTTGCATTTTGTATTGTTTATCTATTGATATTATTATTTGTTGCCTTTTTGGGGGCCAATCCACTTGATCTTATTATCTATTTCCTTTGTGGGGACCAATCCACTTGATCTTATTATTTGTTACCTTTGTGGGGGAAAATTCACTTGAGATTTTGTGTTTTGTTGGGCCCAAACCACTAATCTATCTATAGTTGCCCTATTGTATGGCTATCTAGCATAACATGACTTGCTACCCATATTAGAAAAATATTTTTCTTTTTATTATCTAAGTGATCGTTACCCTATTGTATGGGTATCTAGCATAACACAACTTTCTATGCATATTGGTGAAATCGCTTTATGTCATTGTCTGATCGTATGTTTTTTTATTTTTCATCTAACATGTTTTTGATGAAATAACTTAGTTGTATCTCATGAAGGTTCAAGTGTCTTCCCTAGGAGCAATATTGTATGGCTAGAGGATTCCACTTCCCCTTCACATCTCGATAAAAATTTTTAACATTTTTCTAATCATGCCCAAATTTTTTTTCTAATGGGCATGACACAACACCCAACAATTTTTTTTTATTAAACATATAATCTATCAATATATCTTGCCATGCAAGGATGTAGTATGAGCCTACATGCACTAACGAATGTTACTTGCACATCAATGTTGCAAGCATTTTGCCTAAAAGTAGGAAAAGTGGGGACAACTAAAGTACATTGGTGCATGCACATCATTGCACACGCACAACGAATAAATCCATAGGTATGATCAAGTTTGATTTTGACACTATGACTTGACTCTACATTTAAGATGTCTGGTTTTGTCCGAGCTAAGATTAATATCAACAATAATAATGTCGTCAAATCTATTATTGACTATGTCATGGTTGACACATAAGGACAACATTAATTTTAGACACGTAACACATTGTCTTATTGTAAGTGTGAAAATGAACTAAAAGGTTATTATCTTATTAAATTTTAAAAGTTATTATGAAATCAAACTAATTGATACATTCTAAATATACAATTAACGGTAACCAAAATTTGTTTAAAAGAATATGTTAGCATTACTAAATAGAGGTGACACTTCTTGTCAATAAACCTTTTACTATAATTGTCTATTTCATGGTTGTCTTAATCATTGCAAGTAAGAAACTCTAATCATTGAAGACAACTGCACATACTAGTAATTATAATATAAACACAAATGTTACTTAGGTACTCAACCTTTAACTAGGGGTAATAGTGTAATGAAAATGGTTGGATATTTAGTTTTATTCATAATGGTAATTTATTTTCCAATATCATTGTATAATATCAAGAATAAAAATAACAACCATATATTTAATCAAAAGTAATTTTTTTCCTTAATATGGTTACTCTTTCACAATTTATTAATTCTAACTCAATTTATGACCATAGAACCAATATTATTTTTAATTACATCAACTTAATAACATGTAATACAAGCCAAAACTACAATTCTTACACCAAATATATAATTAATAGCATTAACTTTACCACCATGTGTAATGTATATTAACATTTATCTCTTATATCCAATAATTTTATTGTGATAATTCTTATTATTTATATTATTTTATGATTGTTATTATCATCGTCTCTAAGTACGTCCCTTTAAATATTATTTTGTTATAAGACCTTGTAATATTAAATAGCTTATAACTACTTAATTGTGAATCTCAATGTGTTAACAACATTTCAAAATCATTTATTTTTCCTCTTCCAACATTACTAAGTCTTTATTTAGGTTAATACTAATAGAAGATTAAAAGGTAAAATTGTTATTGAACCCTAACTTCTTTTTCATGACATTGATAGATTTATAGATTTTATTTATATTTCAAAGAGTGATAGCAAATCACAATTAAACAACAATATTCTGAAATATTATCCATCTAGGTTTATTAATACTTTGCTCTTACTATATCTTTCAAATTTATTTAATTTGCATGAACTTAAGATACTAAAGAATTATACCTACAACAAATTAAACAAAACCAACTGCAGTTCTGAAAATACATCTGCAGATTTAAAAAGTAAAAGTTCAATAAAATAGTTATCACATGTGAATAACATATCTCTTTTTAACAATGAATGCAATAGTCATCCTAAATAATAAATTAAAACTTGGAAGTGCTATGGAGAAGAACAACATATCAAATAACTTTTGCAACTCAAATAGAATGAATTATATTATGTCTAAGATCTGAAATATAAACATGCAACAATAAAGAGGAAAAGAGGCCTTTTTTGTAATGAACTATAAAATACATATAAAAATAATTAGAGCTTTAGATGGCTGTGCATTTATATTAAATATCAACCAAGGATATAATCTTTGTGACATAAGCACTAGCAATTGCATCTTGGTGTGCAATGGTTACGCCGAAAATACATTGAAGGTCAATAATTAGAAAAAAATGTGAATTGGTAAACCATTTACAAAATGATGCCTGTGTAATAACGGTCTCAATGGAGAAGTGATAGTTCGAAATCAACTATGCATCTACTTACAAGGATCCAAACATTATTAGAATAAAATCTCTTAATAAATAAGACAATTAGAGACCATCATCAACATGCTCATGCTATGTTTGCAATATAGAGAGATAGAGAGATACATAGGTAAGGATAGAAAAGAGTGATAGAGGGGGAAGAGACAAACAATGAGAGAGGGATAAGGAGATAGAGATAAGGGATATAGATAGAGAGAAAGATAGAGATGGAGATGGAGATAGAGAAGGAGGTGGATATTGAGAGGAGAGGGAGAGATAAGGAGAGAGCAGAGAGAGATAGATATGGGAGAGATAAATATAGTGGGAGAGAGGAAGATAAAGATAGAGATGGAAAAGATAAATATGTAGAGGGAGAGGGAGGAAGAGAATGTGAGAGGGGAGATAGAAAGATAAATTTATAGATAGGGAGTGATATATAGAGTTAGAGAGAAAGATACAAGGGTAGACAAAAATGGGTAGATAACAAGATATATCTAGAGGAGGAATAGAATAAATATAAAGAGATAGAAATGAATATGCAAAGAGATATGGATAAATCTAGATCTAGAAAGGAGAGGAAAAGAGAGGGGAGGAGAGATAGATGGATAGAGAGAGGGGGCATGTTTAAAGATAGAAGAGGAGATAGAAAGATAGAGGGAGATAGGATGAGGAAGAGAAAAAAATGGAGAGAGGGACAAAAAAGAGAGGAAGAGATAGAGATATATGAGAAAGGAAAGGGAGATATAGAGATATATGGGAAGACATTTAGAGAGAGAAGGAGAGATAGATAAGGGGATAGGAAGTGAGCTAGGGAGAAATAGAGACAAAGAGAAAGAGAGGGAGGAAAGAGGGGGAAGGGAGAGAAATTGGTAGAGGAGGGAGAGAGATATAGAGAGGGAGATAGAAAAGAAGAGGGGTGAGAGAGAGAGATAGCTTAATGTATGAAGGAGAGGGGGAGAATGAGAGATATAGATAGAGGGTAATAAAAAGATATAGAGAGGGATAGATAAATAGATAGAGAGATGGGGAGAGATGTAGAGAAATAAGGAGATAGAAGTAGACAAAGATCTAGATAGATAGAGATAAGAGACATTTAAGTGAGGTATATATATATATATATATATATATATATGTAGAGAGAGAGAGAGAGAGAGAGAGAGAGAGAGAGAGTTTGTTAGAAGAATATTGAGAGGAAGATTGATAGAGAGATGAGAATATAGAAAGAGGGATTTAGAGGAGATAAATAAAAATAAAGAGATAGAGGGACATAGGATTTTGAGACAGAGGTAGATCAACAGAGAGTTAGAGAGAGAGAGAGAGATATAGAGAAGGAGATATTGACAATTAGGAAATCAATATTTTATTGTCTTTTTAGTCAACAATCAAAATATGGAATGTCTCCATGGGAAGCGTCCATGGGAAGCTATGACCAATCCAATACATCATGTGCTTAAGGACTCATCAATCCACCTTTAAGACCTCTTAAATGTACCCATTACATATACTACTAACATATCTTTCCTAGATGATAAAATACATCCAATTAATAAGAAAAAGGAGTAAACGTTGACGAATTAAGTAGATGCATGATTTTAATATGATGATGGGATCCAAAACATAGGATTGACAATGGTGAAATGTTGTGTGGGACATCTCATGTTTGTAGTAGTTTGAGAGATAGTGTGGTGCATTGAAAAATTCAAAATTTTATTAAATATCTTCTTTAATGAGATGTGTGCAATAGATTTATAGCTTCACAACTTATGAATCATTATTTTCTCAACAAAACTCCATGGATTAAGCAACCTTGCAGTCTAACAATGCCAATCTAGTTCCTCAACTTCTCACAAAATTAATAAAATTTATGCATATTTCAAGGAAAGTCGATTGATTAAAATCTACAAGTTAAATCATCCCAATAAGTCACGATGGGACATGATAGGTTCTTGTTCAAGTGGCATGGACCTTAACAATCCATAAATGACAAAGTAAGTCAACTTAAAGAGCACCAATTGATGTCAACAATGTTGATCACCAAGGACTTACACTTATAACCATATGAAAAGTATGTTGCCTTGTGATTTTTTGTATGTATCCTACCTTCACACATGAAATATATGCATGCATTCAAGGAAGTCTATATATTCCACCAAGAAAGTGAGAAAATGATTGCTTAACAAAATTACCAAATGAAAACAAATAACAAAAAATACACTCTTAATAAGATTATATAGCCATCAATTTGAGAAAATGTCTATAATTTGTTAAATTGATTAGAAATGTTAGTATGTATGTAAATTTCGAATAATTCACTTTATTCATTTCAACATATACATGTTCTCTCTCTCTAGACTTATTTTTCCAAATGCATGATTAGAAGACAAAGACACGTGACAAACTAAATTGAATCCTTGAGCTTTTACATTTTAGAAAATATTTCCGTACATTTAAATTGTAATGAATGTTTGTTATCCAAATAAATTGAAAATTGCATACATAATTTTATTTATTTATTTTAATAGATAAAACTTATAAAATTAAGTCTCATTAATTCTCTTATTCACATTCTTAAATTTAATTATTACAAAAAATAAAAAATATTAATTTATTTATATAACTTATTAATTTAATATAATTATATTTATATATACATATCATTAAATTAACTAAAGAAAATTCTTCATTTCTTTTATCTTTTATCTAAATTATATTATATTTAATTATTTGTTTTATTAATTGCTCTATATATGAAAGCCTTTTTCTTCCTTAGAAGTGTTACCCATATTTAATTTTAAAAGTGTATTTCACTATATGAATAAAGGTGAATGAAAGATACTTTATTTTACTTAGGCTGCATAAATTTTATTGACCGCAAGTAAAAACGAAAAGTTTTATGGAGTCCATCTTCACTAACAACGAGTACTTCTGAATCGGGAAAATTTATTATGATGTGAATACGAAAGTTGGGCCCCGCTTTTTGAATTTTACAACTGACATTGTCGGCTTTTGGTGACATTTCGTGCATGCTAAGTGGCAAGTGTTCTTTGGTTCGTGAGGGCAAGTTCCGCAGTAAATTGATAAATACGTCAAAAATAAGGAATTGATAAAGTGACATATTGTAAATTGTAAATTTTGAATAAGATGAGCAAGTTTAATATTTTATCATATAGAGAGAATTCATTTATCACCAATAAGAGGTCATTGAAATGAAGGATAGGAATATTCATATGTTAGAACTTGTAGATTAGATAAACAAGAAAAAATGATCAATGGTTAGTAGTGTTACAAACAAGTAAGTACAATAGGTACAATATAATAACAAACACTATGGAATTGAACACATGGTTTACTTTACCTTTGCTTGAATATAACTATTTGTAATGTCATTGGAACCTCTCAAGCAAATGCAAATCAACATGTATATAGTAGGTCCTAATTTTTTTTTGCAAAGCTTCCCCATTCAGAGGTTTTGCTTCAATTGCATTTTGATTCTTGCAAGAGAATACATAGTTGCATAGTTGATTTCGAATTGTAGACACGAATAATGGTCAAAACAATAATTGATAAAGTGACCTAATGCAAAACATTTTTTTTTTGATAAGTTTAACAAGTTTAATAATTTAACCTATAGAGATCATTCATTTATCACCAATATCTGGTCTTTGAAATCGAGGATAAATCAAAGATAGGAAGATTCATATTTTGGAATTTGTAATTTGTAATATGTACAATTTGAGGATTCACTTTCCTTAAAGTCTCAAAATATTTGGTTTTTTGTATTTTCCTTGCTCATTCCTTCATCCTTGTTAGACCTATACTTATAGGATTACTCATGCCATCATATCGAGAAGGTATAAGGTATGTAGTAAAATTGTAAAACCAATCTTTGAACCTTGAAAGTCTTCTACCCATTTTGCTTGCTCTTTTTTTTCTAAGATTAGGCACACCACATTAATGATCCGTAACCAATTTCTCGAATCATAGAATTTTGAAGTTCTATATTTTACTTTACTGAAAAATGCATCTAGTATTCTATATCCCTAATCTTTGATCCATTTCCTTTACTTTTTGTCGGTATCATATTTGCCGTAACCTTGATCCTACTTCTACATTTAAAAATAAGAATGAAAGATTGAAACTATATCAACTAGGGGATAGAAAATAATGATAGAAAATAATGAGGAGCCTATTGGAAACAACTCAAGTTGCTAATAGAAGGAACAGAGACCAAACCGAGCACTGCAGATGAAAAGGTTGAAGTGACTAACGTGAAAGCCAGGGGAAGGTGGAAGCATAAATTAGAAAGTGTTAGTCAATTGTGAACGGAAAGATAACCGTTGGAAGAAAAGGGAATGCAAGATCATCTATAGACTCAGTTAAGTGTGATGAACAATCTGAATGCAATAGAGATGACATTATAGGAGATCGCATCTTCAACTCCAAAAGAGTCGTTTCAAAGGAATTATTTGAAAAAGCTAAAGTAAACCTTAGGCAAAGAGGAACAATAAAGTCAAAGCGATTACAATTAATAAGAGAGAAATATGCTTCTTTGAGGCATTTTTTTTAACTGTTCGCATGCTCTATGCTTCCATTTTATGCATATCCTGAAATCATTGCGTTCCACAAAATGAAATCTCTTTGAGGCATTTTGTCAAACAGTTCACGCGCTTTGCCTATATGCTTCCACATTTTGCAAACATATATACCGTAGCATTTTCAACTATAAAATTTGACAAAAAAATCCCCTTCTATTAAGCTTTCATGGATGTCCATACCCTAATCAAAACCTTCTGTGTTGGCACAGGCAGGGAGGGTGCTGGCAAAGGTCGCAGAGCGTGGCTTTACACTTCCCAATTGAATTTGCTTGAAAGTTTTTGAAGCCCTTTCAACAAATTCATTTTTGCTTATATCCCGCTCTATCACGACATCATTGTGAAAAGCTCTCATTTTAGCGGTTGTAGCTATTCTGGCTCCAAATGGCATGCCTCCATATGATGCCGAAGGCATACCATTCAAGTACGGCAAGTCCATGAGAGCACCGTTCCTAGAACCCATAGATGACATGGAGGAATTCGCGGCTGCGATGACGTGGATGATGTTGTCGTTTTGCGTTTGACGGAAAAGCTTGCTCGTGGTTAACATTTTTCCTGCTGTTGTCACCGCGATGTGACGGTTGACGGTTACGTCAAGCGAGGTGGTTAACATACCGCTGGGCAAGCGTTTTACATTTTCGATGACCGCCAATTTTGATTTTATTTTTTTTGAATGGCCATGCGGCCAAAAAAAGGCTAACCTGCTTTATTGCGTCCACTAGTTGACTAACATCAAGCAGCAGTCACATGTTATGGGCACAGTTTTCAATTCATTTTTAAAAAAATTTTGAATGAAAACTCGATTTCGCGAAAATTGAAAATATATTTCGTCGGGTAGCTGCATGCAGAACGCACTGGTGGAGGCGAAACAAAATATTTGACCATGTAAATTCAGGGTGTAAATTCATGTCCCCGGTTGAATCACTGAGCGAAGGAGCTGCGCTTCAATTGTAGTTATAGGTATGCATTCTCAAAATATGTGTGGCTCCGAAGGGGAGGAGAAAAGCCGATTGCATGCATAACCCAAGTTGTCTGGGTATATTGTTAGTCCTATTGTTATCGCATGTTAACACGCGGGTTTTTTTTCATAGGTAGGGAGGAGGTATCGTAGCGTATAGGGGGCGGTACGATTGAAGATTTTTGTGTAGGGTTATGGCGCCATTGGTAAATTCAAACCCTAACAGATAAAGATAGTTTTATGATTCCTTCGTCAACCCTGTGTTTGAAATTGTAAATTTTTATATCATTTTTGCATCGCAGAGGTGGTTGTGAGTGTGCCCTCGGGAGGTGTCAAGAGGACAACGATTTGGGTGGAGGCTTAGGCGGCTGCGGTAATGTGAAACCCTAAGATATTCAATAAATTTTTTTTCATTTTCTCTGTCATTTTGTGTTCTATCTGTGAAAATTAGGCATTATTTTGCAGCATGGTCGTGTCAGGATACCAAGGGTCCCTATTTGATTGTTGATGGCTCATTGTTGAGCGCTGATTTTTGGGTTTTTGTTGAAAACCATTTGCATTGTTTGTTTGCGTTTTGGTGTGTTAGTATATATATATATATACTCTGTGTGTGTGTGTGTGTGTGTGTGTGTGTGTGTGTGTGTGTGTGTGTGTGTGTGTGTGTGTGTGTGTGTGTGTGTGTGTGTGAAGCAATACACACACACACACATGCACACTCACAGAGACACACACACACACATAAACATGTCTACTATAATACAAAGGAAAATGACAGAATAAAACATAGATAAAAGAAACTATGGAAATATTATACTTTGTTTCCATTATTCGCAGGTGCTCATTAGATAAAAAAAAGAAAACCTACAGTCCCATAAATCCCCCTTCAACAATGATCCAGAATAGACGGAGGCTGCTTCAACAAGGAGCCCTTCAATAATAATGTTTTCGTTCACACATTAGTCTTACTTTTTCCATGTTAGGCAAATAAAAAACGCGCGATGTTTGCTATCATCAAACAAACAACAGATCAACTCCTAATTGTCAGCAAACAACAGATCAACTCCTAAACAAGAGCAGGCACACACAGTCAAGGAATGGTTGCATCAACCAGTCAACAACCTGATTTTGAGGAGGCTGTTTGCATCAAAAGGCAAACCATAACATGTAAACGAGGTAGTACCATGTAAAAGAAGCTCAATTTGAAACAAAACATTTTACCTTGCTTTGTCTTTCATGTAGCTATTAGGTGCCTACCACTTGTATTTGCATATATATTTATTCTCGGACATGTATGTTGATGCATGTCATTGGAACGATATGTCCTATTTGGAGCCAGAATAGACACATGTCATGTATGTCGATTCATGTCGTTGTTACAATCTCTTTTTGAAGGCAGAATAGACATGACACAAGTGCAAAGCACCTAATCACACTCGAAAATTCCAGAATAAACATATATGCAAATATATGTGGGAGGCTATGTGTATTGTGGCTCCACAGTGGACGTATCGTACCAACAACATGCATCGACATACATTTCCAAGACATGCATACCATGCCAACTTCTCATGGTGCTCGGACCCATGGTATGTGATGTGGAGTTGTTGAGTTTTCGGTTTCAGTCCTTGGCGCCCACGCAAAATTATGTGGACATGGCAGATGCCGGAGGATGGTTGCAGCATGCTTCGTGGTTACCAGTGGTTTATTGTGCATAACATGCACATTAAAAGCTTGTGAATGAAGGAATTGCGTTCGGATAGCATCCCGACAGGAAGAAGAGGCCGCGGGCTGCAAAACTTGGTACTTTTGTCAGAGAAAAAACTAGTGCGAAACTCAAGTTACTTTGGCAGTGGGATGCCTCTTTTGTGGCTGCAAAAAACATAATGGGGGGACTAACACCCCGTGTTTGTGGCAGGTTTTTAATTGTAGGTTTCGCATTTGATGGCTGCTTCTATCTAACACAACGTTGTTAGTCTATACGATTTGTCTATTTTGGAACCAGAAGAGACACAACCTCTCCGACAAATGGTACTGCATGTTAGTGACATGTTAACCAATTGCATCTGTTGAATGTAAAATATAGTGTAAAACATGTGACTAAGCTACGTGTTAGTCGGACCATAGTGTTGATTTTGAGTTGGAATAGAGGTGTCTATCCTTGAGTGCACAACAACAGTACGAAAATAGGTGGTTGATATAGACAACTCTGGCATAGCTCTGGCACTATGGCAAATGGACAGATATAATATAGGTGATATAAATTACTTAGTGGTAGTTTATATTGAATGTTAAACTTCATTTTCATATATGAACATGTAGGTTCCTTTTATGTCTTTTGAAATGCATGTACTTCCCAATGTAGACTACCAATAACATTAGTTATCCATGCAGGTTATTGATTTTCAAGGACTATTGAGTAGTCCCTTGGCAAATGTCCAGACGTTCCTAGGTTGTTGCTCTATCTCCCTTGTTTAATACTACTTGCACTGTAATATCCCCTTATTAATAATCTTTGGGCTTTTGCAACTTTTTGAAAGGCACTTGTTTTATATATATATATATAGTTTTGTTGTATATGATTTTTTTTATGTGGTATAAATGTATATATAAATTTCAGTTCTTGATTATGTAATATTAATGTCCTTACTTTTACTGAATTTGATAATAATGAAAATGAACAATGCAATTGGCTGATGCATTATATTATATGCTATAGATGCACCATATTAGACAATAAGATATAATTTTTGAACCTGAACGTAGTACGATTGTTATTTATGGATCTTCGAGTCATGAAACCAGTGTTGAATATATGAACCAGAAATCCTGATTCTTGCGAACTATGTGTTATAAATTTGTATATATTTTGTTGATTTGCATGAGAGTGTTAATGTTCATCCTAGTGTATTTGTATTTCTAGATTATTGATGTTCGTGATGTTTGAGAAGTACATGTGTTTGATGATCCAACTCTGATTTGAAATGTGATTTGAGCTTCTGTTTGAGATGTCTCGAGTTGGCATGACAAACTCCTCATGTGTCTATCCTTCAGAGTGTTTTTTTCTTTTTTCTTTTCATAACTTAAGAGTA
Organism: Cryptomeria japonica; assembly: GCF_030272615.1. Classification (NCBI taxonomy): domain Eukaryota; kingdom Viridiplantae; phylum Streptophyta; class Pinopsida; order Cupressales; family Cupressaceae; genus Cryptomeria; species Cryptomeria japonica. The sequence continues at coordinate 501,419,341 of NC_081408.1, forward strand.
CATTTTTAATAAATAATACTATTCCCATGTCAACAAAGAGATGGAAGCTTTAGAATAGACACTCGTTTCAAAAGACTTGACTTGTGTCTTTCGAAAAATGAATTGGAGGTCTCTATACCCATTAATTATCATCAAAGACTTTGTTAATGGTAATGAATCGCTGTTTATTCTCTGACATAGATTGACCATCTTAATTGCTGCACACTCGTTTTACAGCATCGATTTTGCAATTAGCGGCTGCGATTGACTAACCTGTCGGTAACACGTTATAGGAAAGGTCCATTTTGGAGCTAGAATAGACACAGTCGAACTGTTAAGTGTGTTTTGCATCCTTCTTTATCAATCCTTAAGAAAGTCTAGTTTTTGTGTTGTATTTTGGATGGGGAGAACACAGGAAGCCTTTTTAACAGCGTTGGCGATGGATCATAGTCATTATTTCATTGCAATTGCAACCAAATATGTTCTAGAGCGGAATGTCATGGATAGTTTATGGCTAAACTGTTAGCTGGGTTGTACATAACACAGGGACATGCTGACTTTGTATTGGAATGTGGGCATAACTGGTCATGTGTTGGTTGTGTCATTTGTAGTGAATGTGTGGTGTTATTGATAGTGTGACGAATATGAATTGCATTTTTGTTATGTTTCAGTTCAATCATGTCAATTGCGTTGCGAAAAAGGTTGAGGGAAAATGTTGATCTTGATTATGGGTTGCTGGAGCTAAAGGCAGATGATCTCCTGGGAGCTAGCCGCATTCGCTTCCCACTGATACATGACATTGGCCTGCCTATAAGCTTAGTAGTTTTAATGGATTATGTAACATGTAGTATTGCTTGGTGTTGTAACTGTTAAATGCTTGTGACTGGAGAACTAATTTGTATACCCAGGAGAGAGGTGGGCTCTCATATGTGGGACGAGTTCGGTATTCATATCTAAAAGATTCAGGAGTTGGGCTTTCACATCTAGGAGTAGTTGAGGATTCGAATCCGAAAGAGTCGGGAGTTGGGCTTTCAGATGCGCGACCAGTTGGAGATTCAAATCTTAAAGTTTCAGGAGTCGGGCTTTCGTATCCTAGACTAGTTGAGGATTCAAATCTGAAAGGGTTAGGAGTTGGGCTTTTAGATGCACGAAAAGTTGGGGATTCAAATCTGAAAGATTCAGGAGTTGGACTTTCACATCCACGAGTAGTTGAGGATTCAAATCTGAAAGAGTCAGGAGTTGGGCTTTCAGATGCACGACAAGTTGGGGATTCAAATCTGAAAGATTCAGGAGTTGGACTTTCACATCCACGAGTAGTTGAGGATTCAAATCTGAAAGAGTCAGGAGTTGGGCTTTCAGATGCAGGACTAGTTGGGGATCCAAATCCGAAAGAGTCAGGGGATGGACCTTCAGGCCAGGGACTAGTTGGGGATTCAAATCTAAATGAGTCACCAGTCGGGTCTCCAATTTTGAATCCATTGTCAAGTCGGCTTCTTAGTGACTGCACAACCACACTGGTAATTATTTATCATTGCATTATATTTTTTTTCCATCATTGCATGGCATGGTTGGTGGAAGTTGGGATTTATAAGTGGAAATGTAGATATATACACGGGCATAAAATGGATCGATGATGTGTGCTATTTTATTGAACAACATTATGATAGTGGTTGTGCTAGTGAGGAAGATGAGGCCATTGGAAGTGTAGATGTGGGCGATTATACTGATGCTCAAGGCGATGAGAGTGAAAAAGGGGACGTTTGTAGCGAGCATGAGGTGAGCATAGAGCAGGAGGCTGAACGACAACGTGATTCTGTCAACGCTCGTGAACAGGAACAAGGAGGGGCAAGTAACAAGGAGGTCCACTATTAGTCATTATATGTTGGATTATCTTTATAATGCTTGATTAGTGCAAAATTGAATGTGACTCTTTATCTCTGTTGGCTGTGTGCAACAACAAGTCGATCACAAAAGAGAACATATTAATGGCAGGTTGCACTACTTTTGTCTCTTCCATTTCTGAAAATGGAGGTCGTCAGTTTTGGGATCTAGGGAGGCTTAATATGCATAGAGCCAGAGAACATCAACTACCATTTTTGGGGATTGCACGACGCAGTCGTCAACAGTGTGGAAGTGGAAAGCGCAGCGCAGAATATAGGAAGAAATCGCTGTTGGAGTTGAAAAAGAGGGAGTCTAATATTGAATACCAAATGGGCGTACGACGTAGTATGCAAAAAAAATGTGTCACTGATCGAGTCTGTATGAAATATGGCAAGAAAACATGTGATGAGCTTCCTACCGAAGGGAAGGAAGAGATAAAGGAAGCAATGCGAGTGTACGACAGCAGTTCGGTTAGGGAGGCGAGAAGGAAGAAGCTTTTAAAGTTACTGCAAAGAAAGAATATTGCAACAGAGGTAATTTTTTAGTGATCGTATTTTTTTTGTAGTTTACTAAATTCCTTTAAACATGTGAAGAACAACTTATTGACGTATCCTATCCTGGTGTCCAGATTTTAAGTGACAGTGTAGGCCATGGCGAGAAGGTTCTATCATCGAAGGATAATCGCGAAACAAATGTGCCAGTCAATGAGGCTGCATCTGTTTCGTTGGGGAAGCAAAAAAAGAAGAATGCTGCGAAAAAATCAAGGCCAGCTTCAGGTCATCAAACAAAAGAGGGTGCACCTGTTTTGTCGGGGAAGCAAAAAAAGAAGAATGTTGTGGAAAAAAGAAGGCGGACTTCACATCCTGAAACAAATGTGCCAGTCAATGAGCCTGCATGTGATTCGTCGAGGAAGCAAGAAAAGAAGAATGTCGCAGAAAAAACAAGTCTGACTTCAAATGATGTGACGTGTTTGTCATCGAAGGTGACTGCCTGTTGGCCTGTGCATATGTGTGTTTTCATTGCATGGTATGCTTTGCACTGCACTGTGTAGTATGTTGACTATTTCGTCCATGTCATTGTAGGCTGATGGTGTCCGTGGAGGGAGCATGGACTGTCCCGTGGTAGTGGATGACACAGAACACAATTTGTGCAAAAATTTAAGTCGAAAACCTTGGGCGTCTGTTATGTATAAGTCCATTTCTTCAAAGAAGCGGAAGGAGACGTCGAATGAAAAATTGGGTGCATGTAGTGTTGAGAAGATTGCAGAGCAATCTCCTGAGTTGGGGCACACAATAGACAATATGAGCAAAGAACAGTCAATGCAGTTGCCTGATGACACCGTGTGTAGTGTTCCCGAAAAACCAAGTCCAAAATCTCAGACGTTTGTTAGGAGGAAGAAGCTGAAGGAGACGACGATTGAAAAATCGAGTGCATGCAATGGCGAGATGATTGCAGAGCACTCTCGTCAACTGGGGCAGATGTTGGAGGATAGGTGTAAAGATGAACAGGTAATGCGGTGCCATTGTGCATGACATGTAGTGCTATATCATGACATGGTGTGTTATACTATACAGTAACTCTTTTTTCATGCAATCGGCCACGGTATTGGATGAGAAACTTCAGAAGTCTATTTCAAGGGAGAAACTAAAGGAGACGGTGAATGGAAATTTGAGTGCATGTAGTGGCAAGAAGATTGTAGAGGAGTCCACTTAATTGGGGCAAACATTGGAGGATAAGAGCAGAGATGAATAGGTATTGGGCTCTTATTTTGGATAATAGGCGGTGAGGGGCAGTGTTATACTGGAGCATTTTTTATGATGTTGTGGTTTGTGTCCATTATCTGTGTTCCTATTATTGCCTTAGTCATGTAAAATTCATCGGCCTTGGTCCAGTAGTGTTCGTAGGTGTATGGGTTTAATGTGTACTTACACTCCTGTATAATGTGTCACGTTTTGCAGCATAATCTGATAGAAACAATCATTGAGAAAGAGTCTGGGGGAGATGATGATGGATGTACAAATGTAGATCGTGACCGTGATGGGGGCAACGGGTCGGGAGAGATAGCTGCTTCGGTACTATTGTACTGCATTGCCATGAATTCATTTGACTATGTTTGATCAAGATGTCTAAAGAATTTTATTTAAGCGACCGTGTCCACTCGTTACTGATGCAAGCAACCGTGGAAGACAAAGAAGAGTGTGCCAATGAAGATGCTCATGCTATTGCTGTTGGAGATGAAGTCCACCTACTCCTGGATGGGGCAGTGGTTGGGGAAGGCATTGTTGATGGCCTGGGGAAGGGTGTAATGTGTCATACTATTCCACTCCCATGACATTGTGCTAAATTTCGCATCGTCAAAGTCTTTGATGCAAATGCCTAGCTGCCTTTCCCAGGTCCTTTCACCGATGTCTTGTCGGATTCCCTAAACTCATGGGCCGTGTGGCCCATTGAAGACCTGGTCTGTTCCCCACCCTTGGTAAGTTTCAAAGATGACAAGATCCCTTCCTCCATCTTCTCATTCCATCCTTTACCTTATTTCAATGGAATGAAATAGGCAACACTCGTATGATGTCATTTGTATGTGGTAGGATAAAGTTGTTGAAACTGTCCAGCCACAAAAAGAGGATGTTAAACGTGGCCCTGTGATCAGATGGGTAAGTCACACGCTGCGATCACTTGGCATCACCCCTCCCAAGTTGCATAAGAATGAGAAGAAGCGTAAAGCATTTTATGGTGTCGTCAACTCCATTGCGCAATCCAGACAGTAGAGGCGATAATATTCTTCGATCATAGTTGTTGTTCCTCTTTCCAAATATGTAGAGCGAGATACCGTGGTGGAATTTCAGTCTTGATAGACTTTATTTAGATGGGATTTGGAGATGTTATATTGACATGGATTTTACCTTAGCATAGTTTAAACCCTCTGAATTATTGTTTGTCTTAGATGAATTGTACATTATTATTCAACCTTTCCTGCTATTTTAAGTAAAATAACTCTAAAGGCTTGATTTGTTGGACTCTTTCATGGTGATCCTGCACCATCAACTACCCTTTAATAACTTCACAAACCTTTCTTTGGTGTGCAACATTTTTAATAATGATAGTGGATGGTACAATAAAGTCGTTTACTGTTCAACTTTTGTTCAAGGTCTCTTATATATTGCATATGCCTAGGTTTGGTTATTGCGTACCAATAGGGTCCCTGCAACTCTTTTACGTATACAGATGAAGCAGAATGTTTGATTGAAATTGTGAACCATGTGCTCTTTCCACTGTAGCTTACGATAGTTGAATATACAATTGTTATTGTTTGTTTTTGAATAGTGAATCTGAAATGAATTAACAACAAAAAAATAATAAAAAAAAAATAAAAATATATTAAAATACACCAGACTTCCGTTATAGTTTCATGGCATATGTGTAATAAGTTGGATGCAGGATGAGGAGTGCTGACTGATGGAGTTATCTTCCCAAAACATGGGTTCCCAATTGGCAGGTAACCTGCCACCCAAGTGCCCAGTTTAGTGAACATGTCAACTTTATTGAACATGTTAACTTTTTGTATCGTGCATAATGTTATTGATTCCAAAAAATGCAATAGATAGCCGTTCCTTTCTTGTTGGCATAAACTTTTGTTTTCTGCATTTTTCATGCTCTCTTGCCCACCAGTCTACAGATACTTATTTTTGGCATTGTTTGCAAGGATGGCAATGGGAAGTCCACGGACAGGAAAAAGAAAGGGTGTCGAAACATCTGTTCCGCAGAACGGAATGCCTGCTACGAATTCAAAGGCGAATGGGACGACCAATGTTCTCACCTCTGACGACGGTTTAGGGAAGTCTGTAAGACAACCACCACCGCCCTTTGCAGACTGGAATGATGGGATGGACACAATGAAGTTTGACGCCATGCAAGTAGAACTGCTAATGCAGAAGGTCGAAATGGCCCACACTGAAAATGAAAGGTTGAAGGGGATTGTTTCTGATCTTGAATGGAGACTCACTGAAGTGAAAAGGAGATGCACCGAACTCAATAAGAAATGCACTGAACTCAATAAGAAATGCATGGAACTCAATAACAAGGTCATCGACTTGGATGATAAGAATACGAACCTTGAGCTGGAAGTGCGTGGTTTGCAGATGGCGAATGAGAGACAGGAGGTAGTTCGTGAGGCGTGTGCTAAAAACAACAAAATCATAAGTGACCAGATGTAGGGGATGCTAGATGTTTGTGCGCAACGCGCTCAGTACTAGAAACGAAGGTATGCGAAGGTGTTTGCCTCTGTAACCGATGAAGATGATGGGAATGATGTGCCTCCCCTTACTCCGACCACTAGGGGAAACAAAAGTCATTTAAATACTCAACCTCTGCCTCTATAATAGGCTTGCACTATTACAAAAGTTTTCCTGTTCAATAAAACATCTGCAGTGGTGCAGACTTTTTGTAATCAGACATATTCTTTCATTTAGGAAGACACTTTGTATGCTTCATGAATGGTTATTTTCAATAAACTTGATTGACCAAAGTTTTTCGTTTTGGTTCTTTTCTTCGGGAGCCCTTCTTGAACCAATTGTAAAAATATATTAATTGGCCTTGGCACCTTGTCAAAAAATGTTAAAAAATAAATAAATGTGATTGACTTCACTTAAACATCTATGGTTAATCATTGGTTTGTTGTACATTTTTTCATGCTTTCTGAATGGTTCTATGTGACTTTTCTACACGTCTTCTATGATGAATGGTTTTCACACTTCTCTTAATAAGTTAACATGACTTCCCAATCAGTGTTCACAAACCAAGGGGGGTGAATCTATACCTGAAACCTAAGTTTAGGTTAAAAGTTTTTTTATAGCGGATTTAAAAGAAGCACTAATTGTATGATGGCAAATTTTTTTTATAGACTGAAAAATTGCTTATTTATGAATGATGGATAAACTGAATCACAAATACATAAGATAGACTGCTCAATGACTATTAATCTTCGTAAATATTAAATATAGATCAATGAGTATTAACTATTAAAGCTTTACAACATGAAAGGTCTGTAACTATTAATCTTGCTTGCAGTCTTTTCTTGTCTTCATCACTTTTTTTTCATATAGCCTCTTATATGTAGAGTCCTCCCTCAACGGAAACTCTATTTGATCTTGATTTAGTTTAGCCACATCTAAGTTTAGTTTGCTAGTGATTCTACGGTCAGTCTTTCCAGCTTGTCGTATCATCAAATGTCCAAAAGCTTCTTCTCTGTCAACCACTATGGGTGAGTATCTTTACGATAGATAGCCCATTGTAGAAGGGAGCCTTGTAGAAGAGCTTTCTGATCTGGAGGCTGCATCTATTTTGGCTTGAAAACAGAACTTTTGTACAACGTGTTAGAGACAGGTTAGTCAATCGCAGCCGTTAATTGCTCTCATATGCGGTGTAAAACATGTGACTACCACATGTGTTAGAGTATCTTTACAATAGATAGCCCATTGTAGAAGAGCTTTCTGATCTGGAGGCTGCGTCTATTCTAGCTCCAAAACAAAACTTTCATACAACGTGTTAGATGCAGGTTATCGCAGCTATTAATTGCTCTCATATGCAGTGTAAAACGAGCGACTACCATGCGTGTTAGTTAACCCATACTGTCGTTTTCGAGCCAGAATAGACACGTCCCAAAATGAAAAGTCCGCCAGCCAGTACTGCAATCAAAACCGTTAGTTTCGCGTGTTAGTGAAAGGTTAGTCAATCAAAACCGTAAATGTCGCGTGTTGGTGCGAGGTTAGAGTCTTTCGCAGCCGTAAGTTTCACCTGTTACTGACAGATTACTCAATCGTAGCAGTAAGTTCACGTGTTTGTGACATGTTAGTCTATTGTAGCCATTAGTTTCGCATGTTTGGGACATGTTAGTCAATCGCAGCCGTTAGTTTCGCGTGTTTGTGATAGGTTAGTCAATCATAGCTGTTAGTTTCGACGACGTGTTAGTCTAGTTCGCCATTTCGCGTGGCAAAGGAAAAGTCCGCCAGCCACTATCGAATCGCAACCGTTAGTCTTTTAAATTGCGACTTAATGTTTTGATTAAATAGATTCTATTTAATATTTTTTGTAATTCAAAATGTAATTCCAAATAGTATTTATTCCATACTTTTTGTAATTCCAAATAGTATTTATTCCATACTTTTGTCAATTGAAAAGAATATCTATTGAATGTTTTTATGAATTCAATATAGAATCTTTTCAATACTTTTTTCCATTCAAAATAATACTTCTAGAACGATTTTCAAAAAGCATACTCATCCAGTACAGTTTCGGATTCTAAATCGTCCAATGTAGTTTCGGATTCTAAATCATCCAATATAGAATCTGATTTTAAAGAATACTTAGAGTATTCATTAAATACTTTTGATAAAAAGATGTTCTTCAACAAATGGAATCTCTTAAATGTTTTTTCAAAATGCTCGTCATCAACCGTAGACGTTAGTTTTGCATTTTTGTGATAGGTTAGTCAACCACAGCAGTTAGTTTCTTGTTTTTGTGATAGGTTAGTCAACCACAGCCGTTAGTTTTGCGTTTTTGTGATAGGTTAGTCAACCGTAGCCATTAGTTTCACATTTTTGTGATAGGTTAGTCAACCACAACCATTAGTTTCACGTTTTTGTGATAGGTTAGTCAATCTCAGCTGTTAGTTTCACATTTTTGTAATAGGTTACTCAATCTCAGCTGTTAGTTTTGCGTGTTAGTTACAGGTTAGTCAATCGGCCTTTAGGAGATCAGGGCCGCGGCAATTCTAGCTCCAAAATAGACCTTTCATATAGCGTGTTAGTGACAGGTTAGTCAATCGCGACCATTGTTGTAAAATCGACGGTGTAAAACGGGTGACTAACTTTTTGGAGCTAGAATAGACGCGTTTGTTTAGAGAAAGGATTATATTTATTAGATTTAAATTAACATATGAAGTGTATTGCTTTGTAGACAGATAAAGTGCATAGAGACAAACATATAAATAGCAAACATAACCGAGACAAACATATAAATTGTAAACATAACCGAGACAAACATATAAATGGTAAACATTCGAGACAAACGACGTTCAAAGATCGGCTATGTAACCATAGAAATTAACTATTTTATAAATAATAGCATAGTCATACAGGAGCAGTTATACAATTTTAATTAGAGGACCTCCTCTGCGATAGGAATCTACTCTGTATCCTCACAAACCTCCCTATTGGTCGTGGACTACCATAACCCATGAAAATGGGGGTGTAGTCCATAATAAGCAGGTTCCATGGAAAGAATGCCGTCACATCCTTGATACTGTCATCAGAGTATGGCACCAGGGACCGTCCACATCTCCAATGGGGTCTGTCAGCATAGATTATGTGAATCCGTGGGAGAGTGACTGGCCAGTATGCAAGGGCGAAATACATTGGCCATAGTTGCCTATACAAAGCGACCGTCAACGGAGTCGACAATCTGGTGAAGGAGATTCCGTCTTCTATGTGGACCGTGTACATATTATCCTCGCTATAATGAGTTCCCATTCGAATGGTCCACTCAGCAGCCCATCTTGGAGTTATTGTTCGGATAATATTAGAAACAATGATATCTGGGAGGCACTGAAATAAGGCAGAATCCTCGTCGTTCTCTGCCAACCTCTCTAGCAGTCTGTAGATACATACAATAAGAGTGTTAGTAATATAACTATAGCATTCAAGAAATGTAAGACATAAGAGTATCAAGCACTTAAAAAAATGCAAGACATAATCACACCATAAGAGTATTAATTATTTAACTAGAGCATTCAATAAATTGAAGACATAAAAGCGTAATACTGAAAATTAAGTTGCATAAAACCTACGCCTGTCGCCCGACGTGTATGTGAACAATGGACCTGCATACAAAGATACATTATAAAAGATGGTTAGGGACAGTTATAGTAAACAATACAATGCAACTACAATAAACAAAGTTGTTCCATATTATGCAACAGGTTGAATGAAGAATGGCTAAACATCAACGGACATCAAGCACATATATGACATAGTTACAAACAAAAAGCTTGATCTGAACAAATAATACCAAAATTAGTATCAGCGAGGATCACTATGTGATCCCTCTCCATGTAAAAGACCATCAAAAGCCAATCGCCGACGAGGACTCCTATGGCCAGGTGTTGAGGGGGTGCCAAACACTGTCATACATAAGTGTGTATCACTTTCACCGACTACAAGACACAATGACTAAATAAACGCATGTAGCATTCATATGTTTAGAAACCACTTACAGGTGACACTAGAGTACCAACCTGTATGAGAGACAACTGATACAGTGGCAAGGACATGCAGTTCCCATGCTTGGTCTGATTGCCTCTTTCCCCTTCTCCTCCCAGAAGTCTCAAAGGGAAACTCAAAGGTGAGAGGCTGTTGGGCATCATGACAGATTTCACTCCTACTACTATGCCTATGTTGCTGCCGATTGCGATGACGGACCCAACTTGCACTGAACCAAGGCCGCATACGTTTAGTGGTTGTATTGGCTGGATTGATAGACGGTCTAAAATCAAATGACATGGCACGGACATTCTGAAGATCAGCCATGAACCTATCCAGATAGCCTACAAATGCCATTAGTTTATCGCCTGAAGTCGGCATTGTTTGCGACAATATGTTTAACTTTCTGTTTGCTTCGTTCCACATTACGGTGTCCACATCCTCTAAATTTGTATGTGCATTAGAAATGGTATCGACGACAGGTTCAGGTGTTGGGTTTTCATTAGTATTAGCAGATGTGGGAGTCGACATACGAATAGGATCTATATGAAACAAGATCTTAGGGTGAAGTACACATCTTTTAAGTTAGCAAAAATCAACATTCACGAACATCCACTTACCTGGAACACGTGAATCATGGAATGAATTGTTTATCATTGCAACAACCTTCAACGCATGCTTGCACATGTTTCCTCGCAAACTCCACGGACATTCACAGATGTAGAAGTGATCCCCAAATTTTCTAACCACATACTAGTTGCACGAGGACTGACTTTTCACCCAGTACCATCCAGGAGTAGTGTCGTCTGGAACACAATCGGCATCAGGAATTGCCTTTTCCCTCTCCATACTAGTTTGCAAATGTGCCAGCCTATAGTTTTTGATAAATCCAAAATGCTGCAATTCTCACTTATGCTGGTAGAATGGTTCCACTTTATACACAAGTATAAAATACAGATTGACCATCCTCCTCGAGCACGTCTTTTTATCATCTCTTAGGTGCAGTGACTTCAATTTACCATGCTATTATTCGATGGCATTATTTTTGTCCTAGTTAGCATGAGCGAAATTCCTGAAGTTTTTCGCCCACATAGCTGGCGAAAAAAAACAAAAAAATTGAAATAAAGTAATTAAAAATAGGAGTAGGATGTCAACTACCAAACGACAAGCAAAATAGGTGACAAGTCATAAAGCCACCACTCGAATGTAATGTCGAACTCACCGATACAACCTTCTCCTTGACACCATGTGTTGTAGAAGTACTCTAGAAAACGTGGCTGATCACTAAATTCAGCAAAGAAAGTGTGTTGGCATTTTTTATGATTATGTTGTGATTGTCATTGATGGAAACACACTTGCATTGAGATCTCCTTTATATGTATGAGTTAGATCACAATCGATATTTGTTCCAACCGGTATGTTGTATTATAGTCTTTAGACTATTGATGTTTTGTAGAATGTGTTTTCTGGTCTGAAGTGGCATGACGACCCCAAGCGGTTCATGGATCTCAAGCGGTACGAGGGATCAAAGCGGCATAACACATTTTTACTTGTCTTCATTTTTGACAAACCGGCAACCGGTATTTTGTATGAACCAACATTCTGTGATGATTTACCAATTGGCATTCTGTGATGAGTTACCAACTGACATTTTGTCATGAGTTACCATCCACCGATTGTTTGACGGTGCCGACACTAAAACGGTGCTCTGTGTGTCGTGTTACAAGAACATGTCTAGATGCATTGAATCTAGGAAATTGTATTGTAATCCTATTGGACTGACATGAAATCAGATTCCTTTATAAGGACATCATGTCTAGGGTTTTTTAGGTTGTTGTTGTAGTTGAAGCTACAGTTGAGGTTATTGTGTTAGAGTTGTTGTGGTCAATGCTATTGCTAGGGTTTAAGGTGATTGATGAGATAGAGAGAGTCTGAATATGTAGAAGACTGAAGTAATGCTGGAATGCATTAGAAGTGAGCTATCAAGGATCTAACCAAGCAAGCTGTGCTATCTGATAGATCATATACTTGTTGATTACTCACATCTTTGACAAGTCTGTAGCCCTTAACCGGGTAGGCCCAAAAGCCTTCTGTAAATCCTCTAACAAGGTGGTTCACATCTGTAGATCTAAAATCCTCTAGCAAGGTAGTCTTTAATCGGACTTATCTCCTAACAGAGATTGAGATTCGTAACAGGATCTGTTCTAGTAAAGAACATTGTAAGACCTTAACCAGTCTAACCTTAACCGGTCTGGTTCCTATTCTGCAGATAGTTACTTGTGAGTTCCATCTCACCGTGGTTTTTCCCATTTGGGTTTCCACGTCAAAATTCCTTGTGTTATGGTGTTTGTGCTTTTGTGGGTAAATTCTCTATTTGCTATTTGGTTTGCATGTGTACTAACCAGTTTGTCTGCTAAACTGTTTTACCGGTTTACTATTTATCTTGCAAAGTGTTTATGTGTGAAAATTTTTGGCATACTAATTCACCCCCCCCTCTTAGTATTCATCAATTGGTATCAGAGCCTACCTTTCTATAAGTTTAACCACTTGGAAAGAGATATGGGGGAATACACACTAAGGGAACTTACTCATCGGCTCACTCAGTCTGAGCAAGCCTATGATGAGCTTATGATAAAGTATAAGGCCTCTCAGGCAAAAATGAGAGAACATGCTGAGAAACTGATGGAGCTATCTGAAAATAGTTCTTCTGATGAAGTGGATATGGAAGCCCTAATTCAAGAAGTAGAAAAGCTGAATGAATCAAATTTCAACCTAAGAAAGGAATTGGAAGGACTGACTATCAGAATGTGTCAAGAGCTTGAAATCCGGAGGAAGGTTGAAGATGTGGTGAAGGATAAAGATCATGAGATTTCCAAGTTGAAGCAAGAGATCAGTGCTCTAACCGCTCAACTCCATGCAAGCAAAGTGGAAAAGGAGGATATGCAAGGAGAACTGAACACAGCCATCTCTGAGAATGAAAACTTGATGGAAGCAAATGCTGCTATTTCCAAGGAACTCTTTGAGTCAAAGGAAATACTTGCTAAGTTCAACAAGAGTACTGTCAAGCTAGAGCAAAAGCTTGGATCTGCCAAACCTGTCAAGAATACTGATGGACTTGGTTATTCTGGTCATGAGGAAGGAGAGACCTCAGGAACAAATGCTGAAGCATCAAAGAAGCAACTGACATTCAAAGGAAAAGGTAAGAAAAAATTCAAACCTGTTTGCTTTAACTGTCTTAAAGAAGGACACACTGCCAATGTATGTAGGAGCAAAGCCTACAATAATTTTCCTTACTTTATTAACAATGTACCTAGATCCAATAAGTTCAATGGTCATTGTCATGCATGCAACAAGTTTGGGCATAGAGCATTTGAATGTAGGTCTGTGATGAATAACTCTAGAAGATATCCTCAAAGGACCCAAGGAATTGGTCCTGAACCTTTTGTGAACCGGAACCACAACCGGTTTAATGTCTTCAATCATCAACCAAGAAGCGGTGGCCATCAAGCGGCAAGCGGATGGAGAGCAAATTGTATGATCTATTATGATCATGGTCACACTGCTGCAACATGTAGAAAGAAGAATGGAAAAATGAACAATGTACCTTGGAGAGCACCTAGATTGGTCTACTATCACTGCAACAAACCGGGTCACATTGTCAGATTCTGTAGGTCAAGAAAGAACATATCTGATGATATACTGGTCACTCCGGAAGGAAATATTGATGTTGACACTATTCAAGCGGACATGAACAAAACATGGAGGAAGAAACCAACAATGTTGGAAGAGGAACCAGTTTCTGCACCTGGTGTAGAAATATTGGAACTGGCAAACTAAGCTTCAAAAGGCTTAGGGGGAGCAAATGGCAAAATGTTTTCAAACCCCCGGTTTATACCGACAAAATACCTTAACCGATATATGATACTTGTCGCTTGGCAGAAGACTGGAAATGGTAAAAAGGCAAATTAGGGTTTATGCCCTAATGGAGGAGCATTAATGACGATAGGTGAGGACTATGTTTAAAAGCATTTTTGAAATCATTTCTCACTATCAGTTTTCGAGCGAAGAAAAGTTTTTCAAAGAGCAGAGTGACAAAAAGGCGGTTTGAGCTGAGATTTCAAGAAATTGACAAGTTGTGAAGCAGATTCAAATTAAAATTGCAAACAGTCAAGTGGAGAACACAAAGCGGTGATTTAGCAACTGACGGAGTGTGGAGAAAAGGAGAATCAGAAAGCCCTAAATTCACATTTTAAAGGTATTTCTCGAGTTCTTAAAATATTCTACAATGGCTTCCGCATCTCATACCAGTTCTAGTGCATCCATTGAGTCTGAAAGTTTCATTCAAAGGAAGTCAAAGTATAATGTCGTATCACAAGTTTCAGCTGGAATAATAGTAGAAGAGGGAATTTCTGACTATATTTATTGCAAGATTGAAGACCTAGGGTCTCTAGCCATCCACTCCCAACTAGGTTTGTATTGTGGAAAGGATAAGAAAATCAAACCGGAATATAGTATCTTAGAGAAGAAGAAACTCCATAATGTTGTATACTTTCTGGAGGACTTTATAGAGGATCATATTAATTAGGATCATTTTGAGTAGAGTCCATGGTGACAAGATGTACCTGGAGAGGACGCATGATATCACGCCACAGGCAATTCATGCAGTCACTAGTTTCTGCAACATAGGGGAAGTACCAGCCCTAAGGATAGTTAGCAAAACTGAGATGTCCAAGCTCACCGGTTCAGTGAGTGACTCACGGGGCATGACTGTAAATTCAATCAAGGATGATCTAGTTAAGTATGCCTGCATGGTGATAGGCTACCGAATGTTCAACTCTATATCTGCTGTAGCGGTAAATGCCGCTTATCAGATGATAAAGGAGGATGCATCATTTGATCTGTGCACCAGTATGCAGAGGCAACTCTTGTTGAATCTGAAGTCAATCAAATAGGACAATGCACTTAGGTTCAAGTTTGGACAACTACTGGTAGGGTTGTTCTTCTATTTTCAAGGCTACTTCCCAAGAGTAGGAGATGTTCAGTGGTCTGGTGACCAACTGGTAACCAAGCAAATCAAGGAAAGCATTGAAGCACTTGGAACTAGTTACCCTGATATTCTAAACAAGTATTTTGATGAGTTCAAAAGGAAGATGAGCCAAAGAGTGAGGATCTCAGGAGACATCGTCAAGAAATATGAAGACGATATCTGCTTCACCATCCAAGTAGACAAATGTATAATGGAGGCTGTTGAGCCTAGAATGGAAGAAGTGGAGCCAATGGGCTATGAGGTGATGTACGACATGTTGGAAGGGTATGCCTCTACCCTTATTGCCTCACTGCTTGATCCTAAGGTGAAGAGAACCGACACCTACCTAGAGAGGTTAGCACCGGCTGAGGAACCACCGGCAATGAAAGAAAAGGAACCGGCAAAGAAGAAGGAAAAGGAAATGCCTATAGCATCTGCACCGGTTACTACTGCAACTCCAAAAGTGACCAAGCGGTCACTTGCTAAGAAGAAACTAGAAGCTACACCAGCTAAAGTGTTCCAGAGAAAGAGGAAGACAAGAAGCAACTCTCCGGACTTAGAAGAAACTATGTCTGAGGAGCAGCATAAAAAGGCGAGACAGACAAGAAAGAAGACACAGAGTGAACCGACATCTTCAGCACCGGTAAATATAGATATCTCCTCCTATAAACCTTTGACACATTGTCAAAGAACAATAAAGAATATTAGGAGAAAAGTGTTAAATGACTTACTTGAGTATTTCAATGACTTCAATGAGGATGAAAAGGAAGCGGTTGAAAAGGAAATAATTCAGTATTTGTGTAGTAATGACTGGTCGCCCTCAAAGATTAAGTCTCAAACACTGGATTCTTTATATATGTCATTAGATAATAGATGACACATTGCCATAGAGAAAGAATAGGAAATTAGGGAAAAAAATTTTGCACAGTACTTTCCCAACCTATCAAATTATGAATTGTATGATGTTATTGACCAAAATAAAGGACTCTTGTTCAATAGAAAAAGAAGACTCTGGCTATTAGAAGGTAGAGTTGTTGATGTCGAAAAGGACATCCATCTGTTTATGCAAACTGCTGTCCAGACTCACAAAACACGTTTGGCCAATCAGCAAGCAGAAGAAGAACCGGTTATATCCAAACTGGATGAAGCATTTGATGATGAAGGAAATCCAGTTGTAGAACCAATTGACACTATTGATGTTGATGCCCTGGGCGTAGAAGATGTCACTCAGGACATACCTTCTAAGGGAACAGGACAGGTGCAACAGCCGAACAGGGCAGTGAGCAAGCCGAGGACAGACAGGAAGCGGCTAAGGAATAGGCAGAGAAGAAGAAGAGGGATGAAGATAAGAAAAAGCGGAAAGAGGAAGACAAGAGAAAAGAGGAAGAGAAGAAAAGAAAAGATGAAGAGAAAAAGAAGCAAGAAGATGAGAGGAAAAAGAAAGAAGAAGAGGATAAGGAAGAAAAGAAGAAGAAGGAAGAGGAAAAGAAGAAGAAGGAAGAGGAAGATAGAGAAAACGAAAAGCGGAAGGAAGAAGAAAAGAAGAAGAAGGAAGAGGAAGAGAAAGAAGAGGAGAAGAGGAAGGAAGCTAAGAGGAAAAAGAAAGAAGAGGAAGACAAGGAACAAGAAAAGAAGAAGGAAGTAGAGAAAAAGAAGAAGGAAGAAGAAGACAAGGCAGCAGAGAAAAGAAAAGAAGAGAAAAAGAAAGCGGAAGAGGACAAGGTAGCGGAAGCGGTGAAGAGCACATAGATGGAGACTCCAGAGGCAACCGGGAGTCAAGCCAAACCGGTTGATATCACCAGTCCTATCGATCTCCAGTCTGCAAGTGAATTGGAGCTGATGCAGAGCATCAAGGTTTCTCAAGAGTGCCTTGAAATCACTCGAAGGAAAAACGAGCAAGATATAATTCAAGCGGCTGTAGACACCCTTACTAGTTTGATCCCCGGTACCAATCTTTCCAACACTGAATCATCACTAGCAAAGCTTAAGCTACTATGTATAGTAGTGGATGATCAGGTGCAGAGCTTGGAAGAAGCAGCTAAGGCGAATGTCAAGAAAGAGCATCAAAAGGCTCTTAACATTGCTCTGGTGAAGAAGTTGAATGAACTCCGGTCTGAACTGCTGAAAGACCAAAAGGATATAAGGAATGCTTTGGATGAGGGAAATCTGCTACTAAGCAAAATCTGTCAACCCCATCTATTCTACGATGATGTGCTAGCTCAGAAGCAAAAGCTTCAAATGGACTTATAGTCTTACTTGAGCACATTTAAGCCACCTTATGATTCCTTTGCAACCTATGGGCAAACTGTTCACCAGTTTCACATCCAGTCAGCCAAAACTGAGCAAGAGATCAGCACACAGTCTAGAGATTTGCAGGAGCTCCAACTGGTTCTACTCCCATGATTGCAAATTCTTCAGAAGTGTTATCTGAACTTGGATGCCTTGACAGTTACACCAGAGATGAGCATAGTTGATGCCATGGAAGAACAGGTCTCCTAGAAGCAAATAGAGAAAGAAGTGGCCACCTCCCTACTTGAGTCCTGGTCTCTATCCATGAAGCAATTCTTCCAGGACTATAAATCTATTTTTGACAAGTACTATTCCTTATTGTCATAAACTTTTATTTTTTTTCTTGTAATGGAAACAGGGTTGTTCAATGGTATTTTGTCATTGTTGGCAAAGGGGGAGAAGAATTCTATTTTGGAGAGAATGAAAATTTTGGTATATGCTCTGAATATCTCAATGTTTATGCTTTGTATGGGAAATTGTTATACATTGTATTGTTAAAGGGATAGTGTATATGCTTAGGGGGAGCAATTTTGCTAATGGCATGATTTTGTTGTAAAACACTTAGATGTCAAAATTTTATTTTCCTAAGTGTTGCCATCAATGCCAAAGGGGGAGATTGTTGGCATTTTTCAAGATTATGTTGTGATTGTCATTGATGGACATACACTTGCATTGAGATCTCCTTTATATGTATGAGTTCTAGATCACAACCGGTATTTGTTCCAACCGGTATGTTGTATTATAGTCTTTAGACTATTGATGTTTTGCAGAATGTGTTTTCCGATCTGAAGCGGCATGACGACCCCAAGCGGTTCATGGATCCCAAATGGTACGAGGGATCAAAGCGGCATAACACATTTTTACCAGTCTTCATTTTTGACAAACCGACAACCGGTATTTTGTATGAACCGACATTCTGTGATGAGTTACCAACCGACATTCTGTGATGAGTTACCAACTGACATTTTGTGATGAGTTACCATCCACCGATTGTTTGACGGTGCCGACACTAAAACGGTGCTTTGTGTGTCGTGTTACAAGAACATGTCTAGACGCTTTGAACCTAGGAAATTGTATTGTAATGCTATTGGATTGACATGAAATCAGATTCCTTTATAAGGACATCATGTCTAGGGTTTTTTAGGTTGTTGTTGTAGTTGAAGCTACGGTTGAGATTATTGTGTTAGAGTTGTTGTGGTCAATGCTATTGCTAGGGTTTAAGGTGATTGATGAGATAGAGAGAGTCTGAATGTGTAGAAGACTGAAGTAATGCTAGAATACATTAGAAGTGAGCTATCAAGGATCTAACCAAGCAAGCTGTGCTATCTGATATATCATATACTTGTTGATTACTCACATCTTTGACAAGTCTGTAGCCCTTAACTGAGTAGGCCCAAAAGCCTTTTTTAAATCCTCTAACAAGGTGGTTCACATCTGTGGATCTAAAATCCTCTAGCAAGGTAGTCTTTAATTAGACTTATCTCCTAACAGAGATTGAGATTCCTAACAGGATCTGTTCTGGTAAAGAACATTGTAAGACCTTAACCAGTTTGACCTTAACTGGTCTAGTTCCTATTCTGCAGATAGTTACTTGTGAGTTCCATCTTGCCATGGTTTTTCCCATTTGGGTTTCCACGTCAAAATTCCTTGTGTTATGGTATTTGTGCTTCTGTGGGTAAATGCTCTATTTTCTATTTGGTTTGCATGTGTACTAACCGGTTTGTCTGCTAAACTATTTTACCGATTTAATGTTTATCTTGCAAAGTGTTTATGTGTGAAAAGTTTTGGCATACTAATTCACCCCCCCCTCTTAGTATTCATCAGTGTGCAGCTTTATCGCCCCTAGACGATGAAAAATGTCCATTGTTCTTTCCTTCGTTGCATACTTGTATACATTCTTCAACCATGCTCGACGCACGTGCCAAATACAAAGTATGACACGACATTCAAAAACAGTCCTATTATGAACAAAACATTTAATTGGGCTGAGTCGGGAGCATAGTCATTTAAAATAAAATGTAAAGCAGTGTATCATACTATTTGATTTCATGTAGACAAAATATCGCTCTTGCACTTACTCTATGGCTTGAATCTCTACACTCGCATCATCCGTGATAAATGCATTGATCCTCTAATCAGGCCTCTTTTCCTTTCCTCATTTCCGCAACTCCATCAACCACACCTGGATATCCTTGATCTTGTTCCTTGATGTCACAACCCATGCAACAGGCACCCCCGATTGCTGCTTGTTGAAGACGAGACATGAATACAATTGATACTGTTTTAAACAACAAATAGGAAGATCATGACCATCCACAGATCAAATGGGCTGGATGAAAACAGGTTAAGTTCGAAGAGACATACCCCATATTTGTTTGTTGTGAATGTCGAATCCATTGAGATGATTGAGTCATGCGAGAATCGTACCATCATGTCAAGCATCCAAGCCATTTGTATTCCCATAATGAAAGGTTTGTCGGCACCTTGTGGCTGCTAGAAAAAAAGAAATTTGCCTCATCCTATTTTTTCCATTCTGAGATGCTAGTGGCATCGTGCACATGCTTTCGTGACCGAATAGAACAGACCCTCGTCGCCACGTTGATAACATCCTTGCGTGTCATGAATGAATCTCTCTTCTTCAACATGTCATGAAAAACGGGATCATCAAGATGTCTGTCCATAATAGCATCAACGCTCACATCCATCAGCAATAGCCTCTCTATATATGCTTTGCATTCATCGGAAAGGTTTGGTGCAAATTGAGAGCGCAGCTCATTGCTGGTATCATTGACACCATGACAGGATTCACCATTGTTGTCTACATGCAACAGTTGCTTGAATATCAAGATGGCCACATCTGGCCTACCATATAACACCTTAACAATGAAGTGGCATGTACAACCTCTTTTTTTCTGATATGCCCGCACGCGCTTCTTATTCAACGACTTCTTCCTGTTGTCTTCTGGTCCGTATGAACACCAATACCTTCAAAAAACAACTCTCCTATTATCAACAACAGTCATTATGTCATTAAACGTAGACAAAGAATATGAAAGAATGTGTCTACAAACCGGCTGTACATCTTTGTTGTATGTGTTTTGTGCAGGGCTCCGTTGTGCAGAGCACTATCGTGCTCAGTGTGCCGCTTTCGGAGGAATTGGGTTTCAACACCTTCGCGCAATGATCCCCTCTCATGAATGCATCCAATCTACCCAGTGGAATTGCTGCACACAGGTCTGTCGTTGAATCATTTTCGACACAAATTGGCATCCACTGAATATCCCTTGAACAGAAATGATGCAAACCTTCACCACCATCTTGAACTTCCAATACCATAATGTCCCACCATTTCCGGTGTTTTCCCATTCTCATCCTGCACATATCAGAGAAAGAAAGAGATATCGTAAACAGTAAACAACCATAGTGATTATATCTTCAGTGTGATACTGTTTTGAGATATTGGTTGATGTCAAATGTGTTTGCCATGATATTGGTCGCCTCACACAAATGACCAAATCTACTTTACCGTTAGACCTTCATCCCGTCCATCCTATTAGCACATATTTTTACAAAATAGTTTTGTGCTATATGTGGACAATTTTAGTTTCATCATAAGAGCATTTAGTGGTGGATTGTATGTACAGGTGATATGTTGCACTATCTTCATGAAAAAGCATCACTTCGACATATTGAAGGGAATGTTGAGTGATATGTTGAGTGTTCGACAGGTCTGTTTTGGAGCTACAGTAGCCAAGGTTGTTTGAAATATGCCTCCAATTCACTTGACCTTTGTTCATACTCGTCGATTTAAATCTGAATGCGGGCCCATCGGAGAAAAAGACTATATTGAGATAGTGCAAAAAATAGTTAGATCGATCCCCGATGACATGGAGATTTGGAAGGCGGAACCATCAGTATTACCTAATTCGATAAATCAAACTCGGAAGCATAAAGCATAAAAGTGCATCGGAGACTCATCGGGACTTCGGGAGGAATAGAAAAATGCTATTCCGACCTCCGATGAAGATAAAAGAACCCTCAGGGATATCGGTGTAAACTATACCGATAAAGTAAACATGCATTAGGACTCATCTGGACATCGGAAGAAGAAATTTTATGCTATGCCGAGTCCCGATAGGTCTATTAAGGCGGATGGAGAGTTGCTAGGAGTTCTTCAGGGTGATTTATGCCAATAAAGTGGGGGACTTACTCACAATGCGGACTGGTATATTGAGATCATCGGGGCATTGGAGGGACATAATTTGAACTATGCTGATACCCGATGGGACATATCGGACTATGTTTCGGCTATCGGGAGGGGTCAGACACGACTATTCTAGCTCCAAAACAGACGCGTCTATTATGGCTCCAAAATGACAGTATGGATTGACTAACACGCGTGTTAGTATCACGTTTTACATCGTCGATTTTGCAATAAACGGTTGCGATTGACTAACACATCGCTATCACGCTATACTAACGGTCTATTTTGGAGCCAGAATAGCTTCAACGACTGTGACTATTCTGGCTCCAAAACAGACCTTTCGTATAGCGTGTTAGTGACAGGTTAGTCAATTGCGGCCGTTAAATGCAAAATCGACGGTGTAAAATGCACGACTAACACGCGTGTTAGTCCCTCCGTACTACCTCTCCAAAATAGACTTGTTGTACAACGTGTTAGTGAGAGGTTAGTCAATCGCAACCATTAACTGCAAAATCGACGGTGTAAAATGCGAGACTAGCACGCGTGTTAGTAAATCCATACTATCTGTCTAGGCTGCATCTGATCTAAAGGTTTAAGGTTTTTGAAATTTACCCTTTTTATGTCTTCGAATCCCAGCGTTCTATTTCTATGTTACTTTTCCACTTAAGTGGAAGGGTTGGTCCGTCGTGAAGGAAGGGGTCCCCCCTTTACTTTTCTTTTTGCCTTGGGCGGGTCTCTATTAATGTTTTATTTTGCGCCCTTTTCCTAAGTTTATAGTTTTGCCGTTCTTTGTCAGGTCCCGTAAAAACGATGCAAGTTCTGGTAGATCCGACGCTGTGCGTAAATTTGCAAAGGAAAATAGCCCGAACTTTACCATTCGCGAAGCCGTGCAAAAAGAGTGGCGGGCCCGGTGGGTTAAAGAATGAAGGTTAATGGATGATATCTTCTGGTTGATCCAACGGCCCGCGTTGTTTCGTAAAGGAAAGATGATTGAAGTTTATCTTTCGTGAAGCAGCGAAAGGGAAGTGGGCCCAGCGTGAAGATGATGTGGAAAGTAAAGAAGGTGCATCTTGAAAAGGATCTGACGGTCTGCGTTATTTCGGTGGGCGAAATAGCATGGAGTTTATCTTTCACGAAGCAGCGAAAGGATGGTGGGCCCGACAGATTGGACTAGTGCTAGTTTTTAAAGGTTTTACATCTCGAAATAGATCCAACGATGAGCGCTATTTCACAGTCTGGAGATGAAAGGTTTTTAAACTTCGCGAAACAGCGAAAACCCTTTGCGGTGAGGACTTCATACGGTTAGTGAAAAGGATTAGCGGTCACCGTGGAGAGTACAGATTGAGCGAAAAGCCAGGACAATGAGATTTCCTTTGTGGTCTGTTGGAGCTTTTCTTAAATTCAATTGCGAATTCATTGGCAAAGCTTGTAGATTAATGTCGCAATTCAACGCTCAGTTGCCCTATTAAGCCTCACATCAATGGAATTTTAGTATCAATTCAAGTAATTTTGCAGAGGAAGCATTGCGCAGAGCGAATTTATTCAGGCAACAAGTAAGTTCTGCACTCATTTTGAAAGTTACAGTTCGAATTGGTTTCATTGGGTGTTTAGATTCTGAGAGGTCTGTTTGAGTTTTAAATTGAAATACCTATAGTTCAAGATGGCACCACGAAGAGATTTCACAGGGAAAGTGAATTATCAGTATAGAGCTATATGTGATGATTTCTTGGAACAATTAACCATGTCTACAAATGTCGCTGCTAAGATCAAAGAATTAGTGCCCAAGGCCCCCCGTTTGAGAATTGGAGAAGGTTTGTATGACAAAGGGAACTAGTTGAGGGATTCACAGACAGGGATATCAGGGCTGGGACTTTTCAAGGTGGGTTTTGGCCAAAGACATTCCTCTACTCCAATGAACAGTCTGTGGGAATTAGATGTGGGAAAGCTCATAGTCCTTGGGTTTTTTATGGATGTAGATTTATTAACCCAGGTTGCAAATAATTATGACCCTGTTGCTAAATGTGTGACAAATGTGAATGGGGGAGCCTTAATTGATATTAACGATGATGAGTTTAGGAAGGTGTTTAAGCTCAATGAAGTATCAAACTACTTAGAGCCCATCAATTTTGATACACTTGCATAGGTCTACAAAGTCTAGAGAGATCATCTTAGGAGCAGTCCTTTGAAAGAATTTTTTGTCAAAATAGGAGGGTTAACTATTGTAGGCCCTAGTACCATGGAACCCTTCTCTATGAATTTGTTTACTCTGAGGGCTAAAGGCATGTATTGGTCACTTCGTCAGATTTTTGGGGAAGATGCCCAAACCAGTATGCCAACTCACTATATGCTAATGGTAGCACAGATCTTAAACCCCTCTCTGGTAGTAACTTTTGATTATGCATCTTATCTCACTGATACAATCCATGTAGGGCTGATAGGGATTAAAAATGGTAAGGTAGATAGACCTTTTGGGTGGTATTCTCTTCTCATGCATATGTTTTTGTTTAAAGGTGCTGATTACTTCGTTAATGGAATGGGTCTGGTTAAGGAAAAAGATGGTGAAGAGATGCCTGTGCAATTATGGAGCACAATTTTGTCTTGGGATAGAGAGGACGCTAGTTACTTGAATTTTGACAGATGCTTTGCATCTAGGCTTTGGATTCTCTTGTGCCAAAAAAATCCTAGGATCCCTAAGGCCCTCATAGAGTTCCTTAGGCCTAAAGAATTTGCTGAAGGTATCAAGATTGTGCACAACTGGGGTGATGTATATTTATACCCTATCTCTATGGTGTTGAGAGTTTATGGATTCAGAGGAAATCCATATTTGCTTCCTTATCAAGTCCCATTGAAGATAGGAATTGCAGAGATCCTAAGGCAAATCGGGGGTCTCCAAGAGGCAGAGTTAACAAATAGGGGAAAAGGGACCATTTTCCCTACCATCACCATTGCTCATCAATTTGTAATTACCAAGGGTGGCTGGAAACACTTTGATGATTTCTTTCAACCATATAGGTTGCCTACTGCAGTATCAAGATTTGCTGACCCTGAAGACTTCTTCAATGGTATGTTCAGAAAGAGAGTAGTACATAAAGGTAGACCATATCAGTTCCATTTTCCTAAGGATCTGATCATAAATGAATTCAATCTAGATGAGCAAGAATTGAGAAAAGAAAAATGGGTAGCATACAAGAAGGCTCTTGATTTTATTCACCAATTTGATGGTGGTTATGATCCTCTGTCTATTTTTACTCCCTTTCAGGAGAAAATTAAATTCTTAATTCTTCATTTTGAACACCTAATGCAGACATTGAAGGAGAAGAGGGAGGTTATAATGAGGAACGATCCTCAAAGGGCTAAGTTGGTTTTAGCCAAGCTTGCCTTTGCCAAGGCCATCCCTCTGGGTGATTATGTGATGCATAAGAAGCGAAGGTATAGTGTGCTAGTGTCGATAACTGGTGAGCCCTCTATTTCAAAAGGAAAGAGAGCAATAGGAGATGTCACTGACATCCAAAACTCCCCTAAACGGCAAAGGGAAGGCAAAGAGGTGCAAATAGGTGAACCTCTGTACTCTCCCTCCCAATCCCCTATCCATGTGGGAGATGAACTGGCAGCCGCAGACCAATTGTTGCAGTTAGGAAGTCTTGGTGAGATTGCCTACACTTATGAGGAAACGCAAGAGGGAATGCCCGAAGAGCCACCGACTGTTGAGTTGAATTTGATTGTAGATGAGTTCAAAGGAAAGGAGCTAGACCCTACTATCAAACAAGCTAGTGATGAGTTCCTAGCTGATAATAATTTTGTTACAACAGGGTCCTTTATGCAATTTGTTTGGAAACAAAACATTGAGCAATATAAGTCAACATGTGAGAAGAGAAAGAATGAGCAACCCCAGAAAGATGCAAATATAGTGGAGGAAGAGGTGAAGCAAGAAATGATGGCAAAATTCAAAGCCATTACTCCTCAAAAGGGGAGAGAAATGGTGTCAAAGGCTGGTGTTTTAATCCTTCCTGAATGGGACATAGCAGATGCCTTAGTGCTTGAAGCAGTAAGGAAAGAAACCAAGCCCCTAGAAGGAGTGACATTCACTAAGGATAATGTTGCTTTGGTTCTGTGGTCCCTAAAGAGGGATGAGAGCAGAAGGAGGAAGGACACCTCAGAATCCAACTACCTAGGAGGTATGATAGTGAAGAGAGTTCAGGACATTGGAGTGGTGGAAGCTGCCAGCACAGTTCTAGAAACTGCAAAATTCGGTGTGGCAGTGGCTGAGAAAGAAGCTAAGGAGAGAGCTGATCTCCAGGTAAAACTGGAAACAATTTTAAAGGCTTATAACGAGGCCAAAGGAGAGAGAGCCAACTGAGATAGCATCATTTCTAGTTTACAAAGTCAATTGGCAGGGCAGTACCAGAAAGGTGAGTCGTCTACTTTAATGATTGCATCTTCTCTAACAAGACCCCCACCCACCAGTCCTATCATTGAATTTCCCCCTTCTCCTATGACCTCTGGTTTCAAGGCTACTGAAACTTTAGAAGATGAGATGGAAAAGTTTAAACGGGGTCACGCCTTACTTAGAAGCAACTATGAAGAAAAGGTGAGAGGTACAATTTTGAAAATTGGTGACTCAGTTAGAGCCTCTATTGTATACATTAACATGAAAAGAATTTTGAATATTTTGACTGATTTGAAAGAAGATAAGGCCACTTTAGAGCCAATTCTGAATAAGTGGATGCCTAGGGGAGTGGAGTTGGAACTTATGTGTTCATCTCATGTAGAGGTAGAGGGTGATGCCAATATCAAATCCACTTGTGAGTTAATAAAAGGGATGATTGGATTAGCAGAAGAAAGGGCAGGTGTGAAGAGAAAAGCCCACATATATAGAAAAGAATATTCTGATCATAAGTATGAGTTGTTTCCCAGGGGTTTTGTTGGTCCAAATCAGCTGAAAGAGGAAAAGGCATGGCTTGATGAGTTGGGGAGTAACTTTTCGGAGAGGGTAAATGAGGTCATTAATACAGATGACATGACTTTATTTATTAAGACAGTTGAGGAGATTGAGAAAGAAAAGTCACATTATGGTTTTTTGTAGATAGAGGTTGGGAAATTGAGAATCACATGGAAAAGGCTAAATAAGATGAAAAAGAAGATTGTTAGCTTCTCCTGGCCAGGTGATGGCATGTTCGGAGTGGAAAAAGAAATATGCAGTACAAGAAGAGGAAGTCCCACAACACTTAGAAGATGCTGCAGTGGAACAACAAACTTAAAAGGCCGTTAGGATATAAAATGATTGTATTTTTCTTTCCTTTTTCAGCTGGTATCATGGTTCTAACAAACTTTTCGTACGAAAGTCCGAAGCTTGTTTGCAGCCATATTGTTATAAATGGATACCAGGACATAGAAAAAAACATCACAAGAATTTGTAAAGAAACTCTACAGAAATATATCTACGGTGTTTCTGGTTCTCTCTGGATTTACATTGAGTCTAAAATTCTCAAAATGAATATAAATATACAGATCAAAGTTTCAGCCCTAAATCTTCTTTGTCTTCTGGTGTGCATTCATTAGTTCTTTGCATTCATTCTTTCTTGGGATCAAATACTGAAAATGAGCATAAGTTTTCTTTAATGTTACAGTTTCATTGAGGTGATGAAGTCCATAGGTTTTTACCATTGGTTTACTGTGGATCTCAATTTAAAAGTGTGAAAGTATTGCAAAATCGACGATGTAAAATGCATTACTAAAACACGTGTTAGTTAATTCATACTGCCATTTTGGAGCCAGAATAGACGCGTCCATGTTAGCGACAGGTTAGTCAATCACAACTGTTATTTGCAAAATTGATGGTGTAAAATGTATGACTAACACGCGTGTTAGTCAATCCGTACTGTCATTTTGGAGCTAGAATAGATGCATCCCACACTTAGAATGGTCCTATCGGGTCTCGGCATAACATAAAAGTTCTTCTTTTGACGTCCCCATGAATCCTCATTTGATGCACTCTTTATCGGTATAACTCGCCTCAATACTCCAACCAATGCTTCTATCTTCATCGGGGGTCGGAATAGCCCTTTTATATTCCTCCCAAAATCCTGATGAATTCTCGATGCACTTTTTTGTGCTATATGCTTCCGAGTTCTTTTATCGATATAGGTAATACCGATGGCTCGGACTTCCAATTCTCCATATCATCGGGGATCAGTATAGCAATTTTCGCACTACTCTGATATGAATCTTCTTTCCGATGGGGTCGCCTTCAGTTTCCTTTAGTCATTGGGTATCGGGATAAAACTTTCTTATTACTTCCGATATCCCAGTACTATGTTATAAGCTTGGCCATTTCGTTACAAGTTATACCGATGCTTTCATAGGTCATGGATATAGCAATTTATATGCTCTCCCGATAAGCCGATGCAAGCCGATAGAAAGCAACCGCCTACTTCCTCATCAAAACAAGCTATCTCGATGGAACGACCTTTCAAAAAGTGTGCACCGAGTTGAGTATTTTTTAATGTGCTCCAATGAGTCCGCGCTTTGTTTCATCGGTATAAGTGCTACCGATAATCCTTCTTTGGCTTGCCAATGTGGTTTCATTTGGAGCTTCGTTCTAGCTAGACGTAGGCCAGCCATACCTTAGTGGAAGGACAAACCGGTGACCTTTGTGTTTTTTCATGCGCTTTGGCAGATTCGCATCAGGCCGGTTAGATAAAGTACGTAGGAGTAGGGAAATTAACGGCTAGTTCTCATAATAGTAAAGATATGCTGTTCGGATGAACCTTGATTGGAATTCGGGCCTCTTCTGGTCGATATCTAGACTTCTCTAGAAAGTTCAAAACTTTATATAAGGAATGGTTCAGATTGCAATCTTAAGCCTGGAAGTCTCGATCTGAACCGATGGTGCATCATTTTGGTGTCAGTTGCCTGTGTAGAGAGGAATCAATCCAGGCCCAATGCAGCTGGCTATTTCAAGCAAACAATGTGCTCTGGAATGTTGTATGGCGGGTGGCTAATGGTATATTGGGTGCTAATCGACACTGGTGTGACGGGTTTGTTTATGAGGCTGTCATTTGCCCTATGGTTGACATATTCGATTCAAAGGAAGTGACCATACAGAGGGTCAATGACTTTGTCTGCCCGTCTGATGGGCAGGCACTGGGAAATGCCATTCTAGAGTTGGATTCTGATTGTTGGGTAAGCACCCTCCGCATCTATTTTAACCACACCAACTACATCTCCTCTGAATCGGAGGAGTCAAACACTGAAGACAAGGAAATTGCCCAAAAAAGGGCAGCACGAGAAAGGAGGAAGAATTTCGTCCAGGAGGCGTGGGAGGTGTATAGGGTGGGGGTGAGGAATGGGAATCTGGATCCCTTCCACAGACTACTGAACTCCGATGATAACTGGCTCTTGGCACCAGCCGCTATCAAAGTAATGGAGATTGGAGAGAACATGGGTGTCATACTCCAATACATTGGGAGTTAGTTTTGTTGTTTAACTACAATTTCCTGTTTTACATATGTCACTCACTACACTTCTATGACCCTATTGCAGACAATAGGATTACTTTTGTAAAATTAGCCATAACACTATTTTAGGTAGTTACCAGATAAGTTATAAAACATTTTGTCACGGTAAATATGAGAAAGTGTCACCATTGTAGGTGCATGGAGCGCCTTCGATGGTCATTTTGTAGCCAATATTTTTATGTTTAAAGATATCATTTTCATCTACATGTACTGATGAGGGATGGCTGGTGGACATTACAATCTATAAAGAACCAATGCTTCTTACACACTGCTGCCAATTTTTTAACACAATGTTTGTTAAGTATTGATGTATTCAAATACAAATTTTCTGTCACATGAAGTATTGATCTGTAGTTGTTAGTTTTGCATTTTCTGTATTTTAATATTGCTTCAATCTCTCTGTTAGCTTCAAACTATTATGCAAAATCATTGTATAGATTGACCAACACGTGTGTTAGTCGCTCATTTTACACTGTCAATTTTACAATAAATGACTGCAATTGACTAACCTGTCACTACCACACTGCACGAAAGGTCTATTTTGGAGCCAGAATAGCTGTAGCCCTAAAGGATTACTTTATCGGTATAACTTTCACCGATATCCCCGCAGGTGGTTTTATCTTAATCATGGGTCGGAGTTGCATTTTTCTAATCCTCCCGAACTCCCCATGACTAACACGCATGTTAGTAGTCCATTTTACACCATCCAACAAGCATTTCGTAGTGTCTTAGCGACAGGTTAGTTAATTGCAACCACGTGTTATGGACAGGTTAGACAATCACAGAATGTTGGTCGCAATATGGACGGTGTAAAACGGACTACTAACACGCCTTAATAGTCCTATCGGGACTCGGCATAACATAAAACTACTTCTTCTGATGTCCTGATGAGTCCTAATGCATGTTTACTTTAGCGGTATAATTTACACCGATATCCCCGCAGGTGCTATTATCTTCATCGGTGGTCAGAATAGCCTTTTTCTATTCCTCCCGAAGTCTTGATCAGTCTCCGATGCACTTTTATGCTTAATGCTTCCGAGATTATTTTATCGGTATAGGTAATACCGATTGTTCCGCCTTCCCCATTCTCCATGTCATCGGGGATCAATA
The DNA here is from genome assembly GCF_030272615.1 of Cryptomeria japonica. Classification (NCBI taxonomy): domain Eukaryota; kingdom Viridiplantae; phylum Streptophyta; class Pinopsida; order Cupressales; family Cupressaceae; genus Cryptomeria; species Cryptomeria japonica. The sequence continues at coordinate 501,449,602 of NC_081408.1, forward strand.
TAACTATTTTTGCACTATCCCGATATGGTCTTTTTCTCCAATATGGTCATTTTAAAAAAAAAGAAGGACTAGTCTGATATGTCAAGCCCACCATCCTTTCACTGCTTCACGAAAGATAAACTCCACGCTATTTCGCCCACCAAAATAATGCAGACCGTCAGATCCTTTTCAAGATGCACATTCTTTACTTTCCACGTCATCCTCACTCTGGGTCCACTTCCCTTTCATTGCTTCGTGATAGGTTAGTCAATCGCAACCACTAACTGTAGAATCGATGGTGTAAAATGCGCAACTAACACGCGTGTTACTCATTACTGACTGGGTATCAGTATAGCAGACCGAGACCGCCCCCGATAGCCGAAACATAGTCCAATATGTCCCATCGGGTATCGACATAGTTCAATTTATGTCCCTCTAATGCCCCAATGATCTCAATATACCAGTTCGCATTGTGACCAAGTCCCCCACGTTATCGGCATAAATCACCCCAAAGAACTCCTAGCAACTCTCCATCCGCTTTAATAGTCCTATCGGGACTCGGCATAGCATAAAATTGCTTCTTCCGATGTCCCGATGAGTCCTATTGCATGTTTACTTTATCGGTATAATTTACACGGATATCCCCGCAGGTGTTGTTATCTTCATCGGGGGTCGGAATAGCCTTTTTCTATTCCTCCCGAAGTCCCGTTCAGTCTCCGATGCACTTTTATGCTTAATGCTTTTGAGTTTGTTTTATCGGTATAGGTAATACCGATGGTTCCGCCTTCCCCATTCTCCATGTCATCGAGGATCGATATAACTATTTTTGCACTATCCCGATATGGTCTTTTTCTTCGATATGGCCATTTTAAAAAAAAAGCAGGACTAGTCTGATATGCTAGGCCCACCATCCTTTCGCTGCTTCGCAAAAGATAAACTCCATGCTATTTCACCCTCCGAAATAATGCAGACCGTCGTCCTTTTCAAGATGCACATTCTTTACTTTCCACATCATCCTCACTCTAGGCCCACTTCCCTTTCGCTGCTTCGCGATAGGTTAGTCAATCACAACCACTAACTGCAGAATCGACGGTGTAAATGCACGACTAACACGCGTGTTACTCATTACTGACTAGGTATCGGTATAGCAGACCGAGACCGTCCCCGATAGCCGAAACATAGTCTGATATGTCCCATTGGGTATCGACATAGTTCAATTTATGTCCCTCTAATGCCCCGATGATCTCAATATACCAGTCCGCAATGTGACGAAGTCCCCCGTGTTATCAGCATAAATCACCCCGAAGAACTCCTAGCAACTCTTTGTTCACCTTAATAGTCCTATCGGGACTCGGCATAACATAAAATTGCTTCTTCCGATGTCCCGATGAGTCCTAATGCATGTTTACTTTTTCGGTATAATTTACACTATTATCTCCGCAGGTGTTGTTATCTTCATCGGGGGTCGAAATAGCCTTTTTCTATTCCTCCCAAAGTCCTGATCAGTCTCCGATGCACTTTTATGCTTAATGCTTTCGAGTTTGTTTTATCAGTATAGGTAATACCGATGGTTCCGCCTTCCCCATTCTCCATGTCATCGGGGATTGATATAACTATTTTTGCACTATCCCGATATGGTATTTTTCTCTAATATGGCCATTTTAAAAAAAAAGCAGGACTAGTCTGATATGCCGGGCCCACCATCCTTTCGCTTCTTCGCGGAAGATAAAATCCGCGCTATTTTGCCCACCAAAATAACGCACACCATCGAATCCTTTTCAAGATGCACCTTCTTTACTTTCCACGTCATCCTCACTCTGGGCCCACTTCCCTTTCGCTGCTTCGCGAAAGATAAACTCTGACCATCTTTCCTTTACGAAACAACGTGGGCCGTTGGATCAACCGGAAGATATCATCCGTTGGTATATTGAGATCATCGGAGTATCGGAGGGAGAAGAAATAAACAATGCCCACACCAGATGAGTCAAGTAAAAAGAAACCAAAGGCGAATGCATCGGAGAGAGATATGCCGATGGAGCGTTAAAACAAAAGGCAAGGAGGAGACTGAAGTGATGCCCATCGTGATGAAACGAACCATCAGGATAAATAAAAAATGAGTATTCCAAGACCCGATAAGTGGGTCGGGGTAGTTTGTTCCGATCAGAAAGCAAAAAGTGGTAAAGTAATAACAACCGGTGGCAAACATTTGAATCATTGGGAGGAGTGTCGCCGATTAGCCATTGGTTTTCGTCATGAGACGAACTGACCGTGACAACATAATTTCCATTAAATGCATAAATTGAGTACATTCGTTGCCGCACAAAGCAAATCTGTCAAATATTGCAATAATAAATTACAAAGATTGCATGCAAATCTATCACAAATAGCCGGTATTGTAGAGCAGCATTTCTCACGAAGTAAATTGCAGAAAGATATTAAGTGCTTACTGAGAAAATTTTTGAGTTACTGACTATAGAGTGAAATAATTTGCAGAAATAGAGGGGTCAAGCTCAAAATGGAAGCGAAAAGCTGTCGAAGTATCGAGTATCGCAACAAAGAAATCGGGTAGAAAGTTGAATCAGGACATGATAGACCAAATGGGCTCTCCAGGAGCTAGGTCACGCAGAGCTAAGACAAATTTTCCTATCCGCGAGTAGTTAGAGGACAGATACAGAGGGATTGGGGATATATTCACCACAGTGCGAGGGCACGAGTTGTTCCTTTTCCATTACTTCTGCAGGGATAACACCATGCCAATTTCAAACCCATGGAAAACGAGTCTCGGTAAAATTGTAGTACCCAATGTGTTTGTGAACATTGATTTGTTGAAGCTTTTAGTAAGAAATTATAATGCAAACAAGCGATGCATTATGTTGCCTGATGGGACTGCTCTAGTGCATTTTGCAAAGGCTACAATTCAGGAAGTTTTTGCAGTAGATTTGGAGGCGGAATTGCCTTTATCTTTTGTAGATTTGGAAGAAGAGTACAGGAAGATGGACACTACATACCAGGGCTGGAACCTCGTTGTCCATAAAGCAGAGAAGGGGAGGCTAACAGACGAAGAAGGTCCTCCATATGACATGACTATTTTAAGAAGTATCTGCAATATACATATATGGCTTGTGGTTAGGTGGGAGGAGTTGAAGCTCCTAATGTGGCAAACATAGGACCACTTGTTCTAGCAGCAGAAGTTCAGAGGCATGAGCCTAGGGCCTTTGACTTCGCTTCTTACCTGGTAGACAGATTGCATGAAGGTTTCTTAAACCTGAAAGATAATCCAGACAAATATTTCAAGCACTACTCAGTGTTAATGCACATCATTTTATTTTATGGGAGACTTAGAGGGTTATGGCCCGAAGAATTGAATGTGAATACAATTGGGAAAGATGGAAAGGAGCAACTAGTGCAATTATGGGTTTCCCTTTGGGATTATAGGTTTGAGAGTTCTCATTACCTCAAATTTGAAGAGTTCTTTGTCAAACCACTTTTCTTGCTCTTTGGTGAGCCTCGACAAGGATCATTTTCGGAGGAGGTTAAGAAGTTTCTTAGGCCTCACAAGCACCAAAATCCAAAGGTCAATCACAACTGGGGTGATTGGTACTTGTGCCAAAAATTCACTTTTGTTCGATGCTATGGATTTGAGGGTTATCCATATGTTCTCCCTAAGCCTGCACCAGATAGGATTGCCTTCTTGGAAATTGTAAGGCAGTTAAGTGTGTCTAATGCCAAACATTTCAGAGGAGCACACAAGCAAGCTTTCCTCCCCGACACACTTCACTTTCAAGATTTTAAAATTGTATCAACTAGGGCATACAAGGCCATTGACAGGAAGCTGGTGGATGAATACAATTTGTTTTGGCACGTATCTAGAGCACGCTATGATCCTGAGGGTTATATCCATTCAAGTAGGAAAAGACAAGATTTGGGAGACTACCTCCATGAGGAGGATGAATGTGAAGACATGTGCAGGAATAAGGAGGTGGAAGAGCTTGCGGGAGTTATGGAGACCTTGGAGAAGAAGCTAGAGGAAAGAAAGCAGAGACTAGAAAACATGGAGGTAGAACCAGCCCAAAGTGATTTAGGGGAAAATGAAGTAGTCTCCAAGCTCCCTGCCCCTGAGAAGGAGAAGGATTCAGAGGTAGAAGATAGGCTTATTGTTGCTGTAAATGCAGAGACAGATGAAAGAATGGCAGAACATGTTTCTTTTGTATCTGATGATCACTTCATTAAGTCTAAGGAATTCAAATCATTCCTGTAGCACTTCAAGGGTAAGAAATTGAGGGAAGCAATGCCAAATGTGACCCCTGATAATGAAGCAGAAATGATGATGAGGTTGAAGGAAGACATTGATAGAGAAGTTGAGACTATGACCCCACAAAGGGGCAGACAATTGCTAGTAGACGCAGGAATAATTGTGTTTCTAGGATGGGACCTGAGTGCTTCATTTATTTTTGATTCTTTGTTACATTTAGATAATAAGGATATGAAGTTAAACATCCAAGGACTGCAAGATATTTTTATTGGATCAAGATATGATCCAAAGGAGGAAGAAATGTTATTGTGGGTCTTATATCCTCCTAATAAGAGGCCAAAAATCATTGATGTAGATAAAGCTTTTGGTCACATGATGACCTTGAAGGTTGGAGAAGTAGATCCTATAGTCACAACTGACATGGGTATCAATATTTCAAAGTTTAATAAGGCCAAAATGAAACATGAGATAGCAAAGAAGAATAAGTATAAGGCTTTGTATGAAGAGACCCTTAAGAGGAGTGGGCACCCTGTTCCCCAAAATACAAATTCAGGAGGCGAGTGGAAGAAAAAATTTGAAAAGCTATTTTATGAACATAACAAGTTGAAAAAACAGATGAAGAGCTTCAGGGCCGATACCGCTTGCATGTTGCTAAGTAGGAGGTATGACAATATGGAGAAAGCATTGAATGAATTCTGGGGTGAATATCAGAGGAACATGGACAATATGATTTCACACACCAGAATTTGAGATAGACTCGACATGATGTTATAGGATGCAATGACCAAAGAGAAAGAAAAAAAGAAGTTGCAGGGTCTACTTGTTACACATGACGGAGTTACATAGGCATTGAAGTCTGAATTTGATGAATGCTAGCAGATTGTTGAGCATGGGGTTCCCAGTCTGGTAGATGATGCAGGTGTGATCAAAGAAAAAACCATATGGATTGTTGAGTGCAAGTCTATGCTTAATGCAACCCAAGCCATCGCCAGAGCAGATGTCCTTGACATGAATGACATGGCTGATCAATTGGAAAAAATTTATGTGATTGAGAATGCAACCAAGGATGCCATCTTCAATGCTACAACATATAAGGATCCGGCCTACTTGGTGCATATTAAAAAATGTGGACGGTGGCTGGATCGAAAGTCCTAGTGTGGTGTTTTACTTTATGTAATGTAATTGATATCTTGGTTAGGCGTTTTAATTTCTGTTTACTTAGTTGTTAAGATAATGAAAGGGTGTGTCCTTTCATTCCTGTCTTTCAACATTTGTATTTGTATTGAGTCATCTTGCATAACAAAGGGAGTTTTTTTGGGGGGGGTTTTGGAACATCATTGCTGTAAGGACTGAAAGTCATATATATTATGAAATTTTATAGGAAGCAGAAGTATCATTTTGTGTAAGAAAATTGCAATGAAGTATCTCCAAGTGGGTAGCTTCTGTGTACTGTCATTTCTCAGACATTAATATAAAAGATTCACTGTTTCTACTTCAAATGTACTGATTACTTTCTTTGTTGATGAAACATGCTTTGTCCTCTTCATAAATCTATTTAAGAATTTGTTGTAATGTGAATCACATTCTATTACATTAAATGTGAGATTGGGTTCTTATTGTTTATGTGAGACATACTGAACCATTATAGTGATTATTCATATTGTCTCTTGAGTTGATAATGTTATCTGTCCACAAAGTATCATTATATTCTGAGATAGAGGCACTGCTCTATTGTTAATTCTTTTGAGATCCTGATTTAATATGCATTAGGTCCTTGACAGATAAGTATTCTTCTGAAACCTAGGTTTAGTGGAGTCTAAAGTGCAGAGGGAATTGGTCTTCAACCATCCCTGTTCGTTGCCCAAGGCCGATTGCACTACTTCAGGGTTTGGCGAGTCTTTTTGTTTTCCAATCTGTGGTTTTGGGCACCAACAGCTTGTTCGACCAAATGGAAATTAAGACCATGCTAAGGAGATTCATCATACCAAGTGAGGTGTTAGGAAACTATTTACCATTTTTTATGCATTTTCCACATTTTGAGCTGATGGTCCATATTTTGGATTAGGTGTTTGAATAATGGAATACTCAGAGCTCCACATGTGTGTTTGATAGTCATTTCAAGGATGATTGTCCCCTAGGTTGTTACTTTTGTCAAATCTGGCCTATGAGCCCTTGTAAGCCCAAAATAGCATAAATTTGTATTATGATCTAAAACGACTTCTAAAGCCTCATTAGGCATTTAGGCATATCGGTTTAATGTTAGGAAGTCATGCTAGGAGGTTCAATATAAGTAAAAATGCATAAAAGGCAAAAATGCACATTTGACCAAAAGTTGTCATTGTTGCTTGACAACTTTTTGCAACTTCTTGAGAAACTTTGCATTTTTTTAGCAAATCGGTGGTTGGGCAACCGATGAAGTATTGGTTATGACCAAAATGGCATATAAATGCTCTGAGAATGACCTACATGACCAGAATAGAAACTCAATTGTGCTACAAGAATTTAATTTTATTTGTAGTCATATATATTGAAATGCTTGACTTTGATGTTATACAACAATTTCATGCACATACAATAAAAAACATTTGTTTTTCCACCATATATAATAAAATGTCAACAACAATTTCAAAACAGAGAAGATAAGAGTACCAGTTGGTGTCAACAAAGTTTTTATTTGCCCGGTAAAGCTATATTTTATATTAATTCTGAAAATGTTTACATTCTGCAAGATAAACCTCGACGGCTAGCCAACTAGACCATCGAAGTCGGTGGATGGTATACATAACGATCCATACATAACACATTCAAAAACATTCAAAAAAAAAAAACACAGTCCTTGCTTCAAAAAAGGTTGTATGTGCCATCTCGCTACACCACATGAACAGTGACCATGCCCTCTTCCACGTCCAACACTTCCATGTTCCTAACTTGGTTAATTTATGTCTCCTTGCTAGAGCCTTCACCGAACTGCAGCACATGACCCTTCTTAGTTGTTCTTCCACAAGGTCGACCTCATCATTCTATGCGTGCAGGAACCGTTCGTTGCACAAGTGCTCTATATTCCGACCAAGGTCCCCATTTTGCCATCTCCACACGCGCTTCCCAGACATCGACCGTCTCAAGGTATTGCACAATACCATACATCCCAGCTTGTGCTACACTTCTTCTGGCCTCTTTATCGAATGTCACACTCTAGAGCAAGAACGGTCGCAAGGGAGGATTGAATTCACTCATGTGAATCCACGCTCGGCCCACACTTTCAAAGCCATCCATGTCTCGTGCCAATCCTAATAAAGCTTCCATTCCGCCTAGCCACTCCTTCTTCACACACCTGTTCATGATTTCTCTAACTTTCAGAATAGGTCGGAGCTCCAGACACCATGCCATAAACAGAGACACTATGTCCGCATTTGTTCTATACTTCCATCCACCTTCTACGTACTTAGGCCCAAGGATCAACTTCACCGCGGACAGGAATGCGGTGTCTTCATAGATAAATAGGTTCATCAACCTATCATCGCTTATTCGTCCCCAAAATGCGACCTGTGTTTTGCTTGTTTGTAAAGAAAAGTTGGCCTCCATATTTCAAATCAAGATACCTATTATTCCAAAATGAACATGCAAATATGTCAGACTAACAACAACGTCTGTAAATTATTTCAATTTTTTATCAACCTATGCCTTAATTTTTTAGTGCTTTCTAATAACTAAGTTCATCCACCACATGTTCCATGTTATTCTACAATCTAAGTTTCTGCACAATAGTCTGTGGATGTTTTTTTAGACTTAAACATTTCCATATGATGCACACAGCTAATCAAAAGTTTCTTCGATTAACAATGCGCGTTATGCGCTTTCACCCATGACCGCTCCAAAATGGTAGTATGCAATGACTAACACACTTGTTCGTCACACGTTTTACACCGTTGTTGCAATGAACGGGCAGCGATTGACTAATAGAACGCTAACAAGCTATACAGGGGCTCCCACTCCAAAGTGGACTACGGATTGACTAACAGTCATGTTAGTCGCGCGTGTTACACCATTGATTTTGTAATAAACGGTTTGCGATTGACTAACCTGTCGCTAACATGTTGTCCAAAAGGTCTATTTTGGAGCCAGAATAGCTTCAACCATCTTGCCTCTGGAAGGGATGGCTATTCTAGCTCCAAAACAGACCTATCATAAAGCGTGTTAGTGAGAGGTTAGACAATCGCAACAGTTAACTGCAAAATTGATGGTGTAAAATGTGAGACTAATACGTGTGTCAGTCAATCCATACTATCTGTCTAAAGGTTTAGGGTTTTTGAAATTTACCATATCGAGATAGTGCAAAAAAAGTTATATCGATCCTCGATGACATGGAGAATGGGGAAGGTAGAACCATCGGTATTACCTATACCGATAAAACAAACTCGGAAGCATTAAGCATAAAAGTGCATCGGAGACTGATTGGGACTTCGGGAGGAATAGAAAAAGGCTATTCTGACCCCCGATGAAGATAAAAGCACCTGCAGGGATATCCGTGTAAATTATACCAATAAAGTAAACATGCATTAGGACTCATCAGGACATCGGAAGAAGCAATTTTATGCTATGCCGAGTCCCGCTAGGACTATTAAGGCGGATGGAGAGTTGCTAGGAGTTCTTTGGGGTGATTTATGCCGATAATGCGGGGGACTTGGTCACAATGCGGACTCATCGGGGCATTGGAGGGACATACATTGAACTATGCCGATACCCGATGGGATATATCGGTCTATGTTTCGGCTATCGGGAGGGAAACATGGACCAAAAACAACGTGTTAGCGATAGGTTACACGTTCGGCCACAGCTCCAAAACAGACATTTTTTTTGTTATTTTAGACTATTTTATACAATAAATAGTAAATCATATTAAAAATAGCAGACAAAAATCCCTGTGTAAAATTAACTACAAATTTATATGGGTATTTCTACATATTCATTTGAAGCATTTGAAGATAATTTCAATATTACTGTTAATTGTTAATCGCCCAAGGAGTAACACGCCTAATCGCGTGTTACTCAGTGCGTACGGCGGAGTCAGCAAGGCCGCGGCTATTGCACGACTAACAATGCACAGAAATCCATCGGAGAAGCAACAAAACCTATAACAATGCATGGAAATCCGGATCCAAGGTCGAACCTATTGGCATTACTCTCACCGATTAAATTAATAAGGCAATGACGGTTACATCGGAGAACCAACAAAAACATAATATTGTCTTGCCGATAACCGAAAAGCGCAACAGAAATGATAGACCAAAACGGCAGTACAGAGATACTAACAGACACCAAACACTGAGCAAAATGACAGTATAGAGATACTAACACGCGTTTTATAATGGCTTTTTGGAGCCAGCAAACACGCGTCGAGCCCTATATCTAACCCTAACGCAAATAATTTCAAGCTACAGAAAAACAAGAATAACCAAAGCAAACACAAAAAATATAATTTTCGCACAACGTATACAAATCTAAAAGAACGACTACTCAACAAAACAATAAAACATGCAAATTTTTCAACTGTATACAACCAGAAAAAACGGCTACTCAACATACCTATTAACCTTTAGAAATAAACGCAGATTGCCCTTGAAAACTAACCTTGAAAACTAAGTCCTCGCTGCCTCCTTCAAACCCTTCAAAAATGCCTTCAAAAACAACATAACACTTGATTGAACAAATGAGGGCTTTTGACTTTATCTAATCGCGCATTAGTCTGTCCCTTTATGCTTGTCCCCTTTTTTCCACAACACATAGAAAATGGCGGGAGGTCCACTCGTACGCTCCACCTAACACATGGTGCCCTAACACGCGTGTTTTTCCACATGAGGCAAAAATGGCAGGACGTGTCTATCGTGGCTCCAAAAAGACAGTACGGATTGACTAACACACGTGTTTGTCTCGCATTTTACACCGTCGATTTTGCAGTTAACGGTTGCGATTGACTAACCTGTTAGTCACACGCTGTACGAAAGGTCTGTTTTGGAGCTATGGCGTCGATTTTCACTGAATGGTTGCGATTGACGGATTGCACGTACGAGAGAACCTAGAGGGAGCCATCGTAGTTTGGAAGCCCCCGCCCTCTTTTTCCCGCCATTTTGGCATCCGAACGCGATCATCAACACTTGCCATCGGATGTTTGTTTTCTATAGCTTTTAATGTGCATGTTAGACACAACACATCGGTGCGAGCCGCGACGCACGATCCACCGTCCTCCGGCATGTCCACGTAGTTTTGTGTGGGCCCCGACGTTTGAAACAGCCGACTCCATGACAACTCCATGTCATTTTCGCTAGGTCTGGCGTCTGCGCCAAATTGGCATGGTATGCATGGGCTTTGCATGTCTCGAACATGTCCGCCGATGCATGTCATTGGTACGACAGGTCACTTTTGGAGCCAGAATAGAGGCGTCCCATTTTAGCACGGGTTAGAAGTACGCTGTAAAATGTATGTAGCAGCAGTTCCAATCTACGCCAAATTACTTCCGACGAAGGCTAGACTGATTTTAGTGCATTGACGTGATAGGCTTTTGTGCAAAAGAAAGTCAATTGACTCGACAGGTGATGGTGCAATGCATTTTGGCGATGTAAACAGTATAGCAAGAGCCAATCACGTTGAGGGAAAATGGATGGGTATGATGTATCCTATCGTCTTGCATTGCTTCTCCGCAATTTCTTATCGTCGATGTGAAAAAAAAATCATCCACTTCAAATAGGATACGCTTTCGGCGTAAATAAATATTTTTTAAAAAACTTGTATCATTTAATCTAAGCATAGGGCAACTTGAAAAAATAGATCGTCCACTACAAATAGGATAGCGATACGCCTTCAGAGTAAATAAATATTTAAATAAAAACCTATATCATTTAATCTAAGCATAGGACAACTTGAAATTAAATACAATTATTTATTTTTCCACACAAAGATGGTGTTATCTATAAAGTGTGGATAAATAACTATGGAATTAGATTTATTCAAATGCAAGATAAAATAATTTATGCACAACACCAGATTTATGTGGTTCGCCAATTCAGCTATATATTACTTTGGTGCTCTGGTTACAAGCACATTAGCTTTTATGCGTCAATATTACAGTGGATAATTACATTATCCACTCACTCCAATTTCAAGTCTCGAAAGGAGTAAATAAAGGAAAAGATTGAAAGTTAAAGAGCTTGACCACTGGACCTCAATATCCAACAGAAATGAGGCATGCAGACATTCAGATACTATTAGAAGTGCTCATTCTTTGCCTGGATTGACTTTGCAGATTTCTTACAATTCATAAGTTAGAAATAACTTGTGAGCCAAAGGAAGCATTTCACATTGTGAAAAGTTCCATGTTTAAGAAGATTGTTTGCTGAATATTCTAACTATTCCTAGGTAATCTTGCAAGCTAAGAGGTATAAAGACAATCTACGTGAGGCATATAGCTTCTGTTTACTTAATACATGAACTGAATTACACAAGTTGACTATTATATTGAATTCTCCATGGTATACAATGGCACAATTTCTTTGATATTAAATCTTAGACTAGATGATTTGAAAAGAAGGGTTAGCAATTGGCCCACTAGGAAATTATTATAATATAATAAGAAAAAAGTTAGCAAATATTAATTTCAGTCAACATAACATGATCTATAAATATAAAGTTGTCAAGTTGAAAACAATATGAAATTATATGACAAACATAAGTCACAAATAATACTCTAAATAGAATATGGGAGACTACTTAATATCTTTAAGACAAAAACATAATTGTGCTACACAATGATAAATATTGTTTCTAATAGAAACATTAACTAAAATATTAAAATAATAATACAATGTATGTGCATTCAATAGAGAAAAAGATGGATGCCTTCAACAAAAAATAAACAGTTTTGCCGGTGTACTCAATGTTTAACTCTTAAAGTAAATATATCTTTTCTTCTAAAACCTGAGATGGACGCCTTCAACAAAAGATAAACAGTTTTGTCGGTGTACTCAATGTTTGACTCTTAAAGTAAATATATCTTTTCTTCTAAAACCTGAGATACTAATTAAGCTTCATTCAAAGTTTTCCCTAAAATTCCTATTGTGTAAAGGCTGAAATGAAAGAAAAGATTTAATCTCTGACAGCAATGATTATTCTCATATTATTTACTAAATCTGGAGCTATGATTTTCCATACCTTGTGCATAGATGGCATTCTGTCTTATTCAAAGAAAATCTTTCAATACCTTGTGCGCAGATGGTATTTTGCCTTATTTGAAGAAAATATTTCAATGTCATTTCTTGACATGATTATTCTCATATTATTTACTAAATCTGGAGCTATGATTTTCCATACCTTGTGCATAGATGGCATTCTGTCTTATTCAAAGAAAATCTTTCAATACCTTGTGCGCAGATGGTATTTTGCCTTATTTGAAGAAAATATTTCAATGTCATTTCTTGACATGATTATTCTCATATTATTTACTAAATCTGGAGCTATGATTTTCCATACCTTGTGCATAGATGGCATTCTGTCTTATTCAAAGAAAATCTTTCAATACCTTGTGCGCAGATGGTATTTTGCCTTATTTGAAGAAAATATTTCAATGTCATTTCTTGACATGATTATTCTCATATTATTTACTAAATCTGGAGCTATGATTTTCCATACCTTGTGCATAGATGGCATTCTGTCTTATTCAAAGAAAATCTTTCAATACCTTGTGCACAGATGGTATTTTGCCTTATTTGAAGAAAATATTTCAATGTCATTTCTTGACATGGTAATTTAAATAAGACTCTATACTAGTTTTCTTTGTAACCAGATGAGATACTCATAAAATGGAGGAAAAACTAGACAAGTAGTGGTGAGAAAAAATAATATAAGGTCAAACACTCAGCCAACAAAACCCTAAAAGAATATCAATCTCACTAGCATAAGAACTTTCCTATTAGTTAGTCCCCAATCAAAATTAATGAATTACCTTCTTACCTCATTTGCGGATAGGCAATTCTCTGTGGGGTTGGACCCCCACCGGAATTGTCTCACACCGAACTGAATTTGTTAGCAATCTACGGTAAAACTGTATAACAACCTGCAAAATATAAACTTTACACTGGAAAATTGGTTTTACTCAACTTATAAACCCATACACAGACTTTACTATATGGTCTTATGTTCAGTATAACACAAAAGTTTACTGAAAATAAATTGTTCGCATTAAGCTGGGGGATAAAAAAAGGGGTATAAAACAAAGATCATCTTTCCAGGTCTATCCCTTATACCTTAGAAAGGAATGTAGAAAATGAAATGACTCAATGCGTATTTTTCTACCACATCAATACAAAAAATGCTTCCGTACAAAAAAAAAAACATAAAAATCATGGAGATATACAAAGTGCATGAACCTACCTTATAATATTTCAGTAGTTGTGGCAGCTTCTTTTTAAATGTTGGAGTAAACAATTCTCTTTCCATATCAAATGGCAGAGGATCAAGGTGTATAGCTTTCAAAAACTCAAAACCTTTCAGGTGAGTTTGCAAAAAAACATTCACAATTGTCATATTTCATACTAGTAGCTATATGGAATGCCAAAGTACTGTATAAGAACCAATATGATGAATTCAAGGAATGTTCCATGATTATGACTTTATGCAATTCTCGACAAGGGAAGACATATTAAAGGAACTCTCATGACCACATCCTAAAATAAAAAAAAATGCAATCACATGAATATACCTTGCTGTTTTTAGCTAATGCATTCAGTTCTTCCAAAATGTGTGCCTTTGCCTTGGGATTTTGGCACAATGCAGCAAAATCTCCAGTCTCTCCATTAGCTGTAGCTCAATTCTCAAGTGCTTGTTGATTGGGTGTAACAATAGCAACAAGATAAGAATCGAAACTATTCCCATAAACCCATATCTGTGTGAAGATTGCAGATCATGTGCACGTGCCAAAATCAATATCCTCTTTCATTTCAACGTTGAAAATGTTTGATCGGGCATTGGTTATGGGTTTCTGCTAAATAAATTACCAGTGATTACCCACTCAACTTTACACTGTTCAACAAAAAACCAATTTGATTGTCACAGTAACTGTAAGCATTTTCTTTCCTATTAAAGGGACGAGGAGAGGAAATTTGATGGCCACATGGCAGGCTCTCTTCACTATGCAAGTGAAACATTCTATGAGCAAATCCCAGATCTTTTGCAGCAGACGAAGGAAATAGATACTCTCGCCTTTCATTGTGCCTTAAGCAAGGTAAATTTATACTCAGGAATTTTTATGGTTGGAATTTTATGTTAAATTTTTGTGGAATGTTTTTAGGACAGCAGTATATGAGCCAAACTCTGTACGAAATGTGTATGTTGGAACTACATGAGATGTTTTTTGAATTTTTCTGTATATAAATATACATTTCTAATGAATTATTATTCCTAATGATTTATTGGTTTACGCTCTTCATAACCCATATTTATAAGCTTTAAAAACCATGGAATTTATACACTTTGGATATGATTCTCCTATGTGGGAAGCATCCGTGCAAACTCACATAGAACTGATCCATCTCATATGAATGTTCATCCGTGTTATAAATGCCTGAAAATAATTATATGGTTTTAACTTTTGAGGATATTAAATATAAATAAATATATGAGAAAATGGAATCATATTGCAGGAAGTCCTTGTTAAATTGTTGAGTGACACATAATGTGTAAGGTTTTTTACAGCTTTATGACTAATTTGGGATTTGTAGAATGATGTACATATGGAACTGTCAATCCTTGGGGAATTTATAACAATTTGTGAATGTTTGTAAATGACGTTGAATTTTGATTGTCCGTTTTAATGCATGTTTTGATTGTTAAATAATTATCAGGGTTTAAATAATTAAATGGCAAAACAAATAACACCAAAAAAATGGCATGCAACAAGCAACCATAGATGGCACAATCATATTGTAGAGGCTGTAGCAGGGAAGACTCTATGCAAAAGAAACCAACGTGAGAATTGGGGAGTGTAGATCACCAATAGTGGACTTTGAACCTCGCACAAGGTGCAATAATCCTTAATCTCATGCCATAATGCTTCAGCAATGGCAACAACAAATCTTTTGCTACCTTTGATGTACCACTCGAAGACTTCATACAAAGAAAATAATTGCAGAGAAAATATTGTAAGCCGTGGTTGAGAGATGTTGACCAGCAGATTGCATATAAACAGGCTGAGCTTGGTTGACTGAAACAAAGACTTAAGGCTTCAGATGTGACACCAGTATATGCGCTGGCTGTGTGGGAATGTCTTTATTGCCAAAAGGCTTCCATGCCTCCTCCCACAGCTGCTCTGTGTGCCTGAAAATGCCTTGCCCTTTGTGACAACAAAACACCATAGAAGACCATTACATAATGGCTGGTCTTTGCTGCTCAGCTCCAAAGCTGGAATCCACACAGGAACTATGGATTTTACCTCTGCAAATTAGGTATTAATTATTCGCCACTTTTGTGAATGTTCATACTCCATAATTTTTGTTCTTTGAAACCTTCTTTCTGATCTTTGTGGATTGAGGAAGCTTAGATCTCATCTATAATAATTATGAATATAATTTTTATCTGCACCTTACAAGATCACTATCCATAACTGTCCAAAGTCAAGAACAACGCATATTGAGCACTGACAACAATCTTAAAAGGGTATAAGACAACTTACCACAAATCATAAAATGGACAGAGATAATATGGGAGCCAACACCCTGAGCACTCTTAGCACCAAAAAAGGGACAGTCTCAGAATCATTTGTAAAGCACGCACAGGTCAAGAAAAAGGACCATGGATAACAGCAGTAGGTCAGCAGTAGGTCTAATTGCTATCGGCAGTACAAATTGGACCTTCCTGGGGTCCAACCGCTAGTAAATATCACTTTTGAACATACGAAGTTACGATGTTTGCAATGATAAAATGGTTGCAGAAACACAACAGAATGGATTGGCTCTTTCTTTTTTAAAAGGGATTTTGAACTTACCTACCGATTTACGGTTTCCTCCTCTTTTCTAAACACAACAGCTTCATACCAAACATTTCCTTGAATTCGACATTCATTCCCTCTCTTCTCTGATTTCCCAGATTCCAGTGGTGCATGTATTGGTTTTTATTCTAAAAGGTTTTTTTTTTGTTTTTTTTAACTTTTGGAACAGATGGCGTAGTCTTTCTTTGAAGCAAGGGGAAGAGCACCAATAGATAACAAGTTACAATAACCATCACTATATTGTCATATTGACCCCCCAATAGCCCTCATAGTGAAAACACCATTAATAAATTTGTTTTGTACCAATAGCCGATCATTTTTTGTAATTTTATGTTAATAATTGACCCATTTGTGCACAACTATTGGCATATTTGTCAACAAGTAGCAGCGATTTTGAGTTGACCGTTACTGGAACATCTTTAGTTAGGCATCGACACTTTAATGTGAACTTTTTGATCTATGTGCACATAACTGATTCCACAGCATGCATCGTTACTACCCAAAAACCAAATCAATAGCTGTAAGTAGTTAAGTTGCATATGAAAACAAAAATAAAATAAAATCAAAATCCGATATACCATTTAAGAACTGTAAATACGCAAAATTAACCATGACGACTAAAGAACTCTTCCCCTACCCCTCTGATATTTGTTGAAAATGGATTTCTATATCCGTCGACTGGGGCCCTCCAAGCTATGCGCAGCGTACATATTACCGACTCGCATTCTCGTCCCCGGTGCACATTCACGAGCCTTTATTGCAGAAAATGTATGCCCATACTGGCTCCATACCCCACCCATCTACAAACATTGACCGGCATCAATGAAAGGATGGAGTATGAGTTTCAATAGGCAGCTTGCATTGATTTCAATGGTCTCAGTACCCATCCAAGGGGCACGGTGGTAGAGGCTAATGCTGTAAATACTTTGGATGTTGTGTGCGCCCAACAGAGATGAGAATTGTCATTAAGGAATTAGTTTAACCGAATGGTATGGCATAGTAATCACAGTGATTGTGGAATGTGACTTTTTCACCAAACAAATGCACTACTTTTAGCTTCTCATTTACTTCACTCTTATCTTTAATTCACTCACTCCTTGCATAACAAACCATATTCTAGAAAGGCACTACTGTTTCTTATGGGATGTTTGGCATAAATGTTACATAATTTATAATAATATTTTAACTCATTTACATAATTCTGGAATACGTATAATATATAAGTTTATAAGCAATTATGTGAACACATAAATTTTACCTGAAATATATGATTTAATTGGATGAGTTTGTTGGATTCTCTTAAAGAAATGGTTATAATTATTATGTGATATGCTAATCATTATTATTTAAATATTATTTCATAAAATTATTTTAACAATTATTATACATAAAATATATGTTATTTCAATGTAAGTGTAATATGAATTTCTTTTAGTTTCTTTTTTCTAGATGTACCAGTCACAAAAGCACATTGACCTCTACAAATTAAATATTTCATGTTAAACCAATCAATTTAAAATTTCTTTTATAACAACTCCCTTTCATAAATACTCAAAAAATGAATATAATCTAGGCTAGAATAAAAACATGAGAACAAACCAAAATCTAAAATTTATTCATAATGCTAATATTACACATCAAAATATATTGTCAATAAATCAATTTACTTTATAAATATACAAAATGCTTAAATAAGGAGGAATTCAAAATATTGTCTACATAATCTTGAATCATTATAATCAATGAAGGCAAAGCTTGACAACTAGACTTAATTTTCTTTCAAAATAATAAAACAAGGTAAAGTAAGCACACAATTTACCTCATTAGCATGAAGTTTGTTTCTTACCAACTGATTCCTTCATGTCTAAGATCATATCACACTCAATCACAATTACTAGTACAACATAATATCCTAGCCAAAGAAACATATACTTATAAATGTCATATAACAAAAAAAATCTCCATTCTCCTCTTTTAGCTTAGATAAATTACTATACTCTATTAGTTTCAAAAACATTTGTTCAATTAGGATGATATTGCCTAGAAATTAAGCCACATCATATTTTGATTTTCACTTCAAGTATATAAGATAGAATAATCTACATGTCCAACACAATCTTAATAAAAATTTAATCACAAACCAAATGCCCGTATCATCCAAATCAAGTTGAGTGTCTCAAGGAGCATCTAGTATGAAAAAACTTATAACCATCTACAGGTGGGGCATCACATTTATATCTACTTCAGCTTCACTTCTTGTAACAATGATATGCTCGCTAAAGTGGGGGCAAAACATAATGTCATACATTGCACTCTGTGTAAATCCACAATACATAAGCACCATTGTTTTATGTTGATTACAGATCTTCACCTTTTGTTTCTTTGTCTACATGGCTCGCTCAATCACCTGATATCTTGTCCTTTTTTCCTACCTCGTTGACTATATGACCTATGGACACCAACACACTAAAGAGACGTTTGCGCATTATGCTAGTTCTTGTGAATCTGCAGTCAATAGGTGACTGTTTCAGCATTATGCCTACGATTAGTAGAGTTCATAATGCCCCTCTCAGAAACCATGGATGTTGGTATAGCTCTCAACATGCATATCTTCCCTGTCTTGCTTCATTTTGCCTCTCTAGCAACTCATTCAAATCTCTCTAACTTCAAGATCATTTTGGGTTCTCTCTATTCATGACAGTGAAGCTCTCTAGTCATATTTTTCCAGCACACTTGGCTCTTCTCCATGTTTGAGACTCTCACAACCATTGTTAGCATAAATGTCGTTACATTTACTTTCCATTTTGTTATCTATCTATCTATCTATCTATTTGACTATTCATGGAAGTTGAAACACTAAAGAAAGGGTCTGACTATTTTTTATGTGTGACAAAAGACTAGACTTCCTCCATATTCCCTCGAGATGACTTGAAGCACACACTAAGCTTTGACTTGTAGACTTAAAACTGTTAAACACCCAGAATTGACTTGACTGACATTTTCTAAACTTAATATATTAGCTAGTCTGTGAAATTGACTTACCTCCCCGTTCCCACGCGTTTCCATTTTGATTGATTGAGAACCGGATGGCGTGGAGCTCACGCTATCTTCAAGCTTATAACAGTCAAACTCCGCGAATGACGGAGTGGAATCTGTGCGCTGTTAAATCATTTCTTTGTTTGATTTGCTAGTATGCGAAATTGACTTACCTCCCCGTTCCCACGCGTTTCCATTTTGATTGATTGAGAACCGGATGGCGTGGAGCTCACGCTATCTTCAAGCTTATAACAGTCAAACTCCGCGAATGACGGAGTGGAATCTGTGCGCTGTTAAATCATTTCTTTGTTTGATTTACGGTTTAGATATCCTCCACTATATTTGTAAATTTTGCAAGGATGAAAATGGGCGCTATGGAATTCTAGAAAAAAGAAGTTCTGCACACATTTCCTTTGAATCCACCGCACTACTTCGCCCATGTTCATTCATTTTCTATCTAAAGTGGTAATACAGATGCTATAGCTATCGAAATGGCGATGAAGTGTTTTGTCCTAGCAGTTACTATGATTATTGTAGTGAATATTTGCAGTTCGTTAGCACTAGGTGGTGGAGATTCTCTTCTACTGGGGGAGTCGCTCGCTGGAAATCGGAGCATAATATCAAAGAATGGCACTTTTGAACTGGGATTTTTCAGTCCAAGAGGAACGAGTAATTGGTACATTGGCATCTGGTACGCACGAATTTCTCCAAAGGTCATAGTTTGGGTGGCTAACAGAGATAATCCTATCAGAAGCATTCTCGGCGTTCTGAAATTTTCAAGCGACGGTCATCTCAGATTGCTTGATGGAAAGGGCCGGTCGGTGTGGTCGACTGATCTTGCTGCGAAAGGATCGCGGGCAACAATAACAAACTCTGGTAATTTCATTATCCTGTGTGACCGCCATAACAAGTCTGAGATTGTTTGGGAGAGCTTCGCGCATCCGACCGATACATGGTTACCTGGAATGAAGGTGTGGAAAGGGATGAAGCTAACTTCATGGAAGAGTTCTGTGGATCCTGCAAGTGGGCTCTTCTCTCTAGGAATGGACATGTCTCCAGGAAAGACACAGATGCTGCTGGTTTATAACAATAGCGTTCCATATCTGTCCAGTGGAGAGTGGACTGGTAATTCCTTTGCCAACGTGCCGGAGATGTATGCTCCTAAGATATTCGAAATGTCCTGTGTGAGGATTTCTCCTTCAAAAATATACTTTAGTTTTTGGATATTCCGGCATGGTCCTACCCTTACAGGGCGGATCTCTCTGGATGCAGAGAAGGGTGAATTAAAATATTGGGACTTGATGGATGATGGGACTTGGAATCAGGGATGGTCGACATACCAAGGTCAGTGCACTGGGTATGGTATCTGCGGGGCAAATGGATTGTGCAATGCAAATGATTTGTGCAGTTGTATTGAGGGTTTTAAGCCCAAGCGTGACTCTGATCAAGGTTGGTGGTCAAGTGGGTGTTCTCGGCGAAGGCCCCTGCAATGCTCTGTCACAGAGGGCACCACCGACGCCTTCTTGGAATCCAAGAACCGAAACTTGCCCGAAAAAGAATCTGTCTCATACAACAACGAGTCAACAAATATGCAAGGCTGCAGAACTGCTTGTCTCAACAATTGCTCCTGTACAGCCTTTGCTTTCGATATCTCTGATCTACCGGTCTGTAGACTCTGGTTTGGGGATTTATTCAAAATGCGTGTTTCATCTGACAGCCAATCCGTTTTCATTAGGCTGGCTGCTTCTGAGTTGCTGCACTCGACATCAGAGAGAAGCAGGAAAGCTCCTCCACTTTACATATTATTTCCTTCTCTTGCGGCCGCTTGCTGTGTTGTTTTATCTCTCCTCATGGCCACATTTATTTTGTGGAAACGTCGAAGAGAGCGGAAGAAAAGCGTACAAGAGGACATGCCAGTCATGCTCAAAACGTTCACTTACAAAGAGCTGCGAATTGCAACCGAGAATTTCAAGCATAAGCTGGGAAGTGGTGCGTTCGGCTCTGTGTTCAAAGGAATTCTGCCGGACAGCACGCTTGTGGCGGTTAAGAGATTAGAGGGTCCCGCAAGAGCAGAAAAACAATTCCGTGCGGAAATAAACACCGTCGGGAGAATTCAACATGTGAATTTGGTAAGGCTCTGTGGATTCTGCGCAGAAGGGTCTGGAAGGCTACTTGTGTATGACTACATGCCCAATGGCTCTCTAAATTCCTCTCTCTTCTGTGAAGAGGAAGAAGCAGAGAAGGTGCTGGATTGGAAGACCCGTTTTGAGATCGCACTGGGCACTGCACGAGGATTAGTTTATCTCCATGAGGAATGCAGGGATCGCATCATTCACTGCGATATTAAGCCTGAAAACATTCTTCTGGACGAAAACTTCAGCCCGAAGTTAGCTGATTTTGGGTTGGCAAAAATGGTGGGCAGAGATTTTAGTCGTGTATTGACGACCACAAGAGGAACTCGAGGTTACTTGGCCCCAGAGTGGATCTCCGGCCTTCCTATCACTCCCAAGGTGGACGTATACAGTTTTGGAATGACATTACTGGAGATTATATCCGGTCGTAGAAATTTAGACTTGAAGGTGGAGGAGAGCAGGTTCTACTTTCCCACCTGGGCTTCATCTCAAATTCAGATGGGCAATATAATGGGCATTGTGGATGCAAAGATAGCAAGTGAGGCGAATATTGAAGAGGTGAGAAGAGCTGCTGTGGTTGGGGGACTGTGCATTCAAGACGATGAGAATCAGAGGCCGAGCATGGATAAAGTGGTGAATATGTTGGAAGGGAAGATGGAGACTCCTCTGCCACAAATTCCGAGGTCTCTACAAGTGCTGGTAGATCAGGTTACAGACGAGGACAATGATACCTTTGCTCAACATCCTTCCATATCAACCGGTTCTGCGTCTTTATAACAATGGTTTTCGCTGGATCTAAATCATACTTATTAGATAGATTTTTCTCCCGTTTCGGGATAGCTTTATAGTAATGGTAGATCTTTGTAGGCTTTGCTTTAAAGTTCTTATAATCAAGTATAAATTATACAGTATATAGAATGGTTGAATGGTGAAGAAGGGTTTCAGGCTTTGAGACGATGTTTTCTTCTAAATTTTTGGAAATAATGTTTTAAATTTTCTTTAATCAAATGGGTACTAGCAGAACCTCATAATTGTTATGTTGAGATTTGTCAAAGATAAACATCCACTTATCCCAAAAATGAATTCTTATCTCATCACGATAAAACCAATGCATTGAAATTCTATTTGAATATGGAGGAAGAAATTCATTGGTTCTAGGATTCATAAAATTGACTACATGAATTTTTAAAGTTTTATATTGATTTATTTGATTTGTAACTGTGTCAACATTTGTTATCATTGCTTCCAATGTTGAGGAAAGGGATATATGATGCCGGTTTGATGTTGAACCTCTTAATTTTGAAACTAATTCATAAATTCCAACTTTGTTTTGTTCTAAACATCTTAAAAATCCTCTTGGATTTTTCTAGGGTTTGTTGGAAGGGATGGATGAGGGTCAAGCATCCTCGGGTTTTCCACAAGCATTTCATCAATTAAATTTGATAGTGACTTGGGGTTTACATGATTTGTTATTAAATTTAAAAAAAAAAAATGAAATTGATAAAAAGAATCCATTTTTCAAATGCAAACAAAATTTAATCTAATGCACAAAAAAATAGCACTTCTTCTTCAGAATGGTATTATGAATCTAGAATGAAATTGTTAAAACTAGATTCTCATTATGTTGAGTTGAGGCTGAGAAAAGAATTGTAGAAAATTTGGGCCACAAGTGAAGAAGATAAGTAGGTTTTTTTAATATAACTTTATGTCAACAAAACACGTGTGTGAACTAGGTTTATTTAGAATAACACTTGCATGTTTTTCTCTCATTACGCATTTTTTAATGCTAAAAACATAAGCATGTTTACTATTCAAATAACATGCTTATGTTATGACGAAAAATTTGAGCCATAACATGAGTGTGTTATTTGAATTTCTTCATAACGTGAGTGTGATTTGCTCTTTTTTTTTTGTGACTTTTGACCACCTTTTTTTGTCCCATCTTGGTGCACATGCCCAATAACGAGGACTATAACTACAATAGTAAAGATGGTAATTTTTTTTTATAGAAAATGACTAAATCATCTCAAATTTTATCTCCCGGGCTTGGTGAAAAGAAGAGAGAAAATCAAAGGTTATTAAAGCAAATAAATAAGTTTGCCTGAATGCATTGGCATTGCAAATGGTGTTGAAGTTATCTTAGTCCTTTCTAAAACAACATTGATTAGCATTGATGAATGTGGGATGAACTTATTGGCTAGTGTTGTTGCTATTGAAATGTCAAAATTTGAAGATGGTGATGTGACTAAGTTGGAAACAAAGATGATGACAACATGAGATGACTATTTTGGACAACACAAAAAATCAAATTGTCATTCAAGAAACATACCAATTGAGATTGCCAAAATTATTTGGATTTGAGGAAAATAAGAATCAATTTGATTCCATTGGTGAATTAAAAAGAGTAGAATTCATATCTCAAGAACAAGTTCTCTTAATTCCTCCAATAGAGCTTCAGACCTTGAAATTGCTACGAAAGTAGGGGAGTGTGCAAAGGGATCTACAAATGATACAATCCAATAAAGTTTTGTTAACTTCTAATCATGGGAAAATGAAAATGATATGAAATAAATGGAAGAGTGCATGTTTTCAATTGAATACCTTAGAATAATCTAGATGGCATGCCTAATAGTTAAAAAATTAAACATGAAAAAAGGAGGACTAGGTTTATTTTTTGTAGAGAAAGGGACAAGGGTTGAACAAAAGGAGCATACCTTGCACAAAACAAGGGATAGTGGAAAATTCATAGGAAAATATACTATAAAATAAAAGTGTAGTCATGTCATACAAATGATAAAATAATAGACATACAAACCAAGATATTGGTCTTTGTGAACATGATAAAGTGTAGAGGAAGTAATGTAAGATTGGCTCGTAGAGCTACATGTGACATGCCTATTATATAATTTTTTTATCAAATGGAAAATAACCACACATTAAGGCTAACAAATCATATGCCTATGAGGGTTAATATATTTCAATGATGGAAGTAGTGGTGCTTGATATGATAAAGGATTTAGTCTAATAAAAATATATATATGGAAGAAGCATAGGATATTTCTTAACATGGTAGAGGAAATTGGCATATATGATAGTGAATTTGAGAAAGCCATTCAAAGGGCTAGTATAGTTATAAAGGTAGATTGGTATGGTATAAGGTGAAATAATAGGCCTATCTTGACAATGTATAATGATAGTAACAAATGGAGTCAATAAATCTTGTTCACATGAGTATGACAGTTACTATGTATCTATACATTACATTGGATCAAGTATGATATATAGTAGAGTTATATCCTTATTTTAGATTAGGAAAGAGTAGTGAAAGTGCTCAAGTATTTAAACCATGACACAATGACAAGGTATAGGGAAAAGATGAAGTCAAGAAGTCATCAACAAATGATACAAGTGGAAGCTACAAGTCCTGAAAGGCCTCTTATGCCTTCATAGATTTTTAATAATTTTCCAATCACTCTTTTAATCATTTTCATGTATTGTAAAGGGAGATTTCTATAGTTAGGAGAAGTAATATAGTGACGAGAAGTTAGAGAATTGAATGAGAAATCATAGCTTCTTTCTAAGCACATGTAGAGAAGTTGAAAATATCTAAGAAGTAGTTTGGTAAGTTGTAGTAGTGGAGAGAACATATAGGAGTTAGTAGAGTAGGGATAAGTTTGAAAATTCATCTTTTATATGCCACCTAGGAGCTCTTACAGTAGGCAAACCAATAGAAGACCTTTTATTCTGCTCAAAAGTGGAGATTGACTAGGTCACTAAGCAAGACACTTGTCTTTTATCATTTATTACCCATGTTGCAAGGTTCCACAAGTCAGTCTAGGCTAATATTAATGTCTAGTAGTAGTAAGATAGTTAGTTCTTTTAGTTTTACAAACATTGTAGCTTTTTCAGAACTCTTTCAAAAAAAAAAAACTAATTTATAACTCACAACCAATCACTTGATGACTAAAATAATTTTAATATTTTCAATTTTTCTCCAGGAATATTAGTATGTTAACTATGTTTCATTGTAAGAACACTTGTGATCAATAAAATTTAGTCTTAGTACTTTCTCAACTTCCATTATCTTGTGTAAAAATTTAATAATTAATATAATTTATTTTATTTTATTTTATTTTTTATATCCTTGAATATTAATCTCATGCTAACACTTTGAAATAGGGAAAGAATACACTTGTGTAGGTTGTAAGTTGTGAAGTGAGTATAATTAGTCATTAGTTGTGAAAATGATGCATTTTTATTAGAACTATGAAATCTCAATCCTACTTTCAAAACATTAGTGCTTGGATACATGGAATGTATGAGTTGTGTGAAGGAAAAACTGAGCTATCAAAAATACTATGTATGAAAATAGTAGCGTATATAGTTTCAATAAAATTTTGGTGAATCACCCTCATAGTTTTTTTTGTTTTTTTTGGTACACT
The DNA here is from genome assembly GCF_030272615.1 of Cryptomeria japonica. Taxonomy (NCBI): domain Eukaryota; kingdom Viridiplantae; phylum Streptophyta; class Pinopsida; order Cupressales; family Cupressaceae; genus Cryptomeria; species Cryptomeria japonica. Next base: position 501,475,474 of record NC_081408.1, read on the forward strand.
AGGGGTATCCTTGCGACCCAACCTGCCTTACCTTGGGTTTACTTTATTGCCAAGTTGGGGTTAGGAAGGGGCGAGCTAAGGTGAGACTAGACCCCTAGGGGAGAATCCAGAGCCCGCAACTAGTCCTCCCTCTTAAACCAAGGAGGGATTCGAACTCGAGATCGATGGGGAGCAAACCCACCGCCCAAGCCAACTCACCAAATCACCCTCATAGTTTTAGGTTTCATTTTAATATAAGAAACATCTCTTTCCTCTTCTCAATGAAATAATAAAATTTTAGATCAATTTTAATTGATTGCAACCAAGGAACCAACCTTCTCTACAGGTTCACTTTATTCCTAAGTAAACCATGACCTTAAAGTTTTCCAATGCTTGGCAAATAGTTAGAGAGTGATCCTAAATTTCTTCCAAGGGTGACATCAATTTTGACAAAATTAGCATAAAGGAATAATAGGAGAAAAATTACATAGATGTCTATTAGAACATATAATGATATCTAGAACAAATCTTTCTATTAATTAGAATAGGATAATTTGAAGGTTTAAAATATATGCATACTCCAAGCCTTGTCAAGAAAATTCCTCAATTTTGTACACATTGCAATTATTTATACATAATTTATAATCAAGTGTGGCTACCAAAAATCTTACCACATGTCATCAATGTACCCTACTCGTATAATTTATAATCAAGTGTGGCTACCAAAAATCTTACCACATGTCATCAATGTACCCAACTTGTATAAAATTATATAATCTACGATGAGCACACATGAAATTTGTCACTAAACCAATATATTTTTTATTAAATTTTGATTGGATAATTCCCTTACACATGCATACTAATGGGCATTGCTACTTCTTTTTTCCACATGTAATTATTCAAACTATCTACTATCTAGTTTTTTTGCTATGGAAATGGTCCTTTTTGTTGCAATAAGTGTTTCATGCATCTCTCTCATGTACATTATTTTTTGTCTTGCAATCTTATACACATACATGCACATGCTACATCCTTAAGGTTTGTAGGGATTTTCTTTGTGTTAGATACCCATGCATCGTGTCATCTATAATGAGCTTTTGTTTCTTTTATTTACAATGTATGAGTTGAGATATAAGTGTTTTAGTTTTAGTATTTGAATGAAATATCTCATGAAATTATTATTTAGATCTTAAAAGTCTGCTTGAGGCATTTGGTAATGAACAATAACATGTATGTACACTAGAAATTGAAACTATTTGTAAACCTTAAACAACCCAACTTCTAGTCTTGATCTACCAAAAACTTATACAATAACACAAATGAAGTAATCTATCATGCTTGCAAATAAAATGAAATAAAAAAATCTATACCTTCACACACAAAATAGGCTTGACTCCAATGTTCTCCTATCCTCCAAGATCTTGTAAAAATGGTTGTTTTCTCTTAGCCTTAAGCACTAGCATGAGAGGTCATGAAAGAATGGAGTGCGGTTTCTTAATTATATAAAAGATATGGTGAAAATAATGAGGATGATGATGTAATATCTACAGAAATTTTGGCATTATGTAGGTACTCTAATGATTGATTGATTTATGAAATGAGAAGAATAAGCCTGTTTTCTAGAGATCTTTAAGATATTCAAGGGTTTAGATAAGGAGGTTGAAAGATGAATGGCTATGATCACATAGTTAGAAGAGAATCAATGGGATTGAGCAGTATGTAAAGATGAAGGGACAAGATTGAGTGGCGGGTAAAGGTGAATAAGATTGAAAGGTTAATTTTGAAATGGAGGACTAAGATAAAGAGGTGGGTTGACTTTTTGGTTTAATGATTGTGTACATTGGAGAAAGGACAATGTGAGTTAAGAGGAATATGACACTTGTCACATGCCTACAAATTTAAGTTATGATCCATGTGAACAAGTTGTCTAGCCCAGGATTAAAAAGAAGAGGATAATGAATTAACTAAATGAATAAAATTATTTATTTAATTAATAAAGGAAAATTGTGGGGTTAGGATTATTAAATAAATAATTAACATTAATTTAATTTTTAAGAAAAAAAACTTTTGAATTAATTAAATAAATAATAAATATTTATTTGATTAAAGATAATTTAGTATCTACACCATGTAAATGCATAACTAGTCAAACTTGAATAAAACAACTTAACATATAATTAATCCTAATGAAAACAACACAAGTAAATAACTTGGAAGGATTATAAGTCACCTCATAGATCATTGGTTTTGAAACAAAATGTTATAAATATTTTTGAGATAAGAAAAAAAAAACTTAACTAAGAATTTAATGATCATTAAACATTTTATTTAAATTTAGGTTTTAGATTGTCGACTTGTAATATGTAATTATATTGATCAATAAGTTATTTCTCAATTTAATAATTGTATTTTCCAACCAATAAAAATTTTATGTTATTTATCTATCTTTTCTTTCCTTGATGCTAAAAGAATAAAGGCAGAAAAAAATGACATTTTAATAGTTAGTAGGTGATTAAAAAAGTAAAAATTATTCACTACATATCATTTGAAAAAAATAGAAAAGACTAGTTTATTTAAATTTAACATTATAAAAATTAATCTAATACTCAAAAAAATAAAAAATCTAATGCAATAAAAGATAAATCCAATCTTATAATTATTTTAAATATTAATTTATTACACATAAGAAAAATGACAAAATAAATTGGTAGGATAAATATTTACAACTTTTTGATATAGATGAAGTGTAAACTTGTTATCAATTATTTGACAAATGAATTTGATAATGTTTAAATGATGTAGAATTGATAGAGCTATTCCTAAATATCATCCAATTCAATATCAAATGTCAATTGTGACCAATAAAAATAAAACTTCGATAATCCTCTTGCTCAACTTGATAGTGAACATTTACCCACTGCAATGACCCTATCAATGTTAGCCTTCAATATTCGATTGATAAACTTGTTATGAGTTGTGTGACGGTGAACATATACCTACTATAATGATCATTTAAACAAATTTATTATAAATTGTATGAAAAATGAACATTTACCTACTACAATGACCCCATCAATATTAGCATTCAATATTTAATAGATAAATTTATTATACAGTGTAATAGTAAGATGAATAAGATTGAGATAAAATAAGATACATAGAACTATTCTTAAATATCATCCCATTTTCAACCAATATATGAAAATAAGACATAAAGAACCCTTACCCTAATTTTAGGGTGAGCATTTACCCTCTGCAATGACCGGGTCGAGACCTTCGGCCCATATTTAATGATGGTATGGCCCACTCTCAAGACTAAAATGATATTTACAATGCCTGTGTTAAAGTCTTCGTCAATGTGGGCGGAACAACAAAGTTTAAATTTTAAACAAAATTAATCTTTTTTTAATAGAGGATAACAAGAAGTTTTTAGGGGTCGTAAACGCCAAGGAACTCAAAAATAGGTAAAGCAAAAATCTGAATGTTTTAAAAAAAAATTAGCTGTGGTTGATGAACTGGTAGCGTAATTAACAAATAAGTTTAAAGTTTCAAAGGGGTTGTTGGAACAAGAAGAAGAGATTTAGGGGTTGAGAAAGAATATGATTCAAAGGAGAAATGGAGGAGTTTTTCATTCTAAAATTCATTGGATTTTCTGTAATGTCCATGTAATCATTTTGTAATCGAAATTGAATAGTATTATAAATATAGACAATTATAGGGTCCTTTCAAAATTTTATTTTAATGTAAAAATTATTTCTAATGAGTGTAAAACCATGATAAATATTGTACCTTTTTATAGTGATGCTGAATTTTTCTTCTATGATGAGGTCGCTTTGAATGTAGTGGAAAACTAGCTTCTTGAAGAAAACAACACATGAGGCTATATTTGGAAAATTTCTTTGCTAACAACAACCTCAATAGCCTCACAATCCAAGTTGATGAGATGATCCAATTGAAAAAAAATGGAGCTCCTAAAAATATTAGGTTCTTATTTCCAAACTGGGAAGAAAATATTCATATTCTTTGGAAGCTCCACCATTGTTGGAATGAGAATTATGCAAGTAGAAGATAGTGAGAATGAGATTAAACATTGATGATGCCCAAGTGAAAATTGATTTCTATGAAGTACCAACCAATGGAAAAGAAGAAGCTTAACATTATCATGATCATTCACCTAACATAATAAAGTTTGGTGGTGAAATGGGATAAAAGAAATAAATGTGATCATCACATATCATAGATGAATATAAAACCCAATTACATTCTTCTTAAATCTACATAATTAAGAACAAAATATGGATGGAAAACACAAGCTTCACCGTAAATATGACAAGGAAATATTACACCCTTCACTGTAAATATGACAAGGAAATATTACACCCAAATGAAAAGAATGAGAAAAAAAACACCCCCTTTAGAGGAGTCAAATAAACCTTCATTTTGAATTTTCCATTTAAGTAAATTTTAAATGATAAGGATGGATCATGCCAAGTTCGAGTTGAAAACTTTGATCTTTTGGTTTTGATCAATGGCTAAATTTGAAAGATAATCTACTACTTTGTTTCCTTCCCTATAGCAATTAGCACAACCATACATATAAAACTAGATGAAGACATATTATTTAATGTAAACTTTAAAATTAATATTGTATCCCCTTCAATTCATAGCCCTCTATAATTCTCTCTTTTGGCTAGAGAAATCTCCATTAGCAAAGATCGAGATCTCACCTTATTATTAGAATCAATGTGTAGTTTAGTTATTGTGACTATCAATATGTTTCCTTCAGTGTCTCTATTTACATAGCATGCGCTTGAGTGGCTTATATTGCAACAATAAGAACCATTAAATTTTAGTTTTACCATTGAAGGTGGAGGAGGAGCCCATTTTATAGTATTTATGTCCATCTAGAAATTATCTTTATCACCAGAGAACTAGGATGAAATTTACTATCTAGATTTATTCATGTAGGATGATCTGGTGGTAACATTCAAACATTTTAAACAATGATTAATAAAGAAAAAAATTCAATGTTAAATAAATAAGGTCATTTTAACCCACTCACACTTTATATAGAACTTTCATGGATTCATTACTATTCTTTATAGTACCATTTCATTTTATTTATGTAAATCAATAACAAGTCTTACAACATGAGGAAAACTAGAAAAAATGATCATTGTAATATTATGGTAACGACCATTCTACCAAATTAAGTGTAATTGAACATAAACATTTTTTATTCACCAATATAAATATATGGCTAACAAAAATCATCAAGGAAAATGATATGAACCTTCTACATTTACAAACATTTGAATCAAAACCTATTCTTGGACACTTTTTTCTATAATAAGGTATTAGGATCCATTCACATCCTTTCATCCTAATAACACTAAAATTGCTAATCCTACTCTTATCATGAATTATATTGTTATTTTCTTAGATGAGGATGTTTTAATCTCCATGCTACTCAAGGATCTAATTTTATGTGTAATCAATGAATAATTTGCACACCACAATAGTTTAGGAGTCTATGAGATCGTTGGTGTTGAGAAAGGTGTGTTGTACAACATGCATAATAGTAATATTAATGCTAATAATGTAAAATTAAATATTTAAATATGGTGCATCTTAGAGATGTGGATACCACATGTGTTAGACATTGTTGGGGCCACTTGTATGTTGCATGTAATTGGGATCTAGATGTAAAAATGGTAAGTAGATCTACAAATAAGGTTTCATTCCTTTGAAGTGTAATTTTACATTTTGAGTTCACAAAGGTTGCAAAAATTGTTATAGGATCTAATTTTTCTGAAGTAGATACATGTTGTTCAATGTTTTCCATAAATTCAATACATTTTAAGATTTATTATTTTATAATGCGGGATTTCTAGATAGATCTAGAATTGGATAATCAATATTTAGAATGTTCAAAATATCCTCATTTTACATCCTATTCTATGTGAAATCTCCATGTGGATACTAGATGTATCAATTTTCAATGTCGACATATTGGAGGAAGATCTACAAATTTTATTATAATTAGGACTTTATTACGCCAAAGGCATCTCTTATTTGAAATGAAAAACCTCAATTTTCCCATCTACAATCTATATCATCTCTTATGCAATGCAAGACCATTGGAGTGATCTGAGCCCTACATTTTCATTTAGTGTATTTCGCAAAACTATTTACCATTTTTAGGTATCGGTTGTTTTAATTTCCCAATTACCCAGCCCTTTATTTGACATGACATCACCACTTTTCATTGATGCAAGACGATTGGAGTTATCTCCATCATTCATCTCTTTCCCGTCATTTTATACTATCACCATTTTTTGCTTGGCCTTCGCGGTTTCCCGTCCACTTATCTACTTCTACCGGTTTTCGTTTGCCTCTCATTCTTGGTTCCCATTTTGATTTTGACGTGAGCTACTGCAAACAATGGCTTTCCGAAATCTAAGTAACTTTTATGTGCGTCAGTACTATATTTTGATTGGTTCATTTTATGCTGATGCCGACACGGTGTGCAATTATTAGCGCTTTACCGCAAGTTGTGAAATTTGACATGACTACCATGCACAGTTATTTCAATCACCATTCTCCGTATCAGTTATTTTATTCTAAGAATATGTTTTACATCAATAATGCAGACTTTTTATAACTTTTAAAATTTAGTTTTCTTATTTAATTTATATATATAGTTCTTAATTATATATTTTTTAATTATTATAATATATTTATTTATATAAATAATTAATGTTAATACATATTAAATGAAAATTATTGAATATTTGAAAAAAAATTAAGCACTTTTTAAATTCATTTAATTTATACTATGTATATATATAGTACAAATAGTAAAATTATATATTCAATTTTTTTAATATTGTTATATTTTTTATATATTTTTAATTTATTTTAATTATTATAATATATTTATTTATATATATATATATAATTAATGTTAATACATATGTAGATAGTATAAAATAATAAAATAATGACTGAATAAGAATAGTCAAATCAGAATTTATGATATTTATTAGATGTAATGGAACTTATCATCTCATATTTATTAGGGTTGGGGATGAAGCGGCTAGCTGTCAGACTTATTAAAGAAGATATTTTTTCCCTTCTATTTTTTGGGATCTATAGGCTTATTTAAGATTTTTTTTCTCTATTCCTATGTTTCTGTCACATAATGTGGACAGTAATTGTACGGACTAGGGACAACCACTACCTTTTGTCAGAAAATGTGGAGAAGCTTCCAACGCTGGAAACAATGAAAATTTAATGCTTCAAACATTTGGAAAGAAATGGGTCATTCAATTCGGCCTTTTTAATCCAACCCTGTAAGTGATAAGAGACAGGAAAGTGGTTGTTCATTTAAAGGGATGTGACTTAGGACTTCATCGATGAATGAGATGTCACTTAGGAAGAAGGTTGGTTTGCATTCAATATGCTCTGGTTTGCATTCAATACGAATGCCTAACCTACCTAGGAGTGCTACAAATATCTTGTTTACCTTACTTATTTTACTTGTGATTTCAGTGTTCTTACATTTTGACATCAAATAGGTATGTGTATTATACTCTCTTTATGCTTTGTTCATCTATTTATTCAATATCTTCCTATAATTTTTTTTCTAGATGTATGGTTTCCACCTTTGCATTCATCCTTCAAGTTAATTGTTAAGCTATTGTTATGCTTCATCATCAAACAAGTACTCGCCATGACTGTTAGGCTTTATATATGTTCAGCTCTCTTCCTAAAAAATAATTGGGGCTTTTACATTGCTGAAGTTTTTATGCTCAAATTTACAAAACTCTATTTTGTAGAGAAAATGCAAAAAAAATATTGAAATATCCATTGATTTTATCATATTTGTTGGACATGTGTATGGTGCAACAGAATGAGTGTAAGGGTTAGGCATATAATGACAAACACGTAGATCAATTAAAACTCATATTGTAAACACCAACTTGACAGTTGTTGATACAAAGTATAAACACAGAAGCCTATACTAAAAAAATGAGAATACATAATATAAATTAAAAGAGTATGGAAGTATATTTTTCACTTTTCTTCCATAGAAGTGCCTTACACAATGCAAGAAAATAACATAAAGTTCTTTTGTTCGTGCTAGCAGTTCATGTTACGAACTAGAATAATGCCAACAACTCATAAATGAAGCACTCAAATTTATACGAGCTCACTGAAATCAACCTCACATTTTGATTTGGTTGGCCCTGTGACATTAATTTGTATTTTTGTTAGTTGATAGGTAACCTGTACTTGGATACTATAAATGTTTTTCTATAGTTTTATAGTCAAGTATTCAAAATCAAAATTCAAACTTACATGTCAATCAACGCCTCTTGTGGTAGAATTGAACATTGAAAAACTTCAAGAGAGTTTGTCAACATTCCAAGCAAGATGCAATAAATTAGATGGCCTATTCAATTTCCTTAAGGAGATATACTGTCAGCAACACTATTCAAATTACGATGACTCCTCTGCCTCCTATTTCATTGATGCATATGAGACATACTTAAAAAATATTTGATTAGCTATTTTAGCTTCTCACAATGTAATTACCATACACTTATGTTTTGCCTACAACTATTAGTATAGATACTCAAAATGAAATAGACAAACTTCTATTTCTCTATTATGTGACCTACCTAGTCTATCAATGTAAATTCTCAACATAATACATTATGACGCCACTTTTGTAAGGCTTATCATCTTACTAATTTTCTTCTTATATACATTGATTTGTCGAGCATATGCATGTAGTACATATTCAAGCTTATTCATTTCATTACATATTTATGTGTTATAGTTTTTTAGATTATTCGTTTTCTTTGCCAAATTTGTATAATATGATTCTTTGAGCTTCAACCACTCATAAATTTTAGAAATAGATACTTTTTACATAACAATTTTTAAAAGTTCACTTCATGTATCGTTCCAGATTGATGTGTCTTAGACATTTATTTATTGAACAAAATAGTTTAAAAATAGATTTAGATGAGTTGTATCAAAGAGAATACTTTGAAAAAATATCATAATACCTTACCAAACCTATTACATTAGTCTGCTCTCCAAATTTTGAAAATATCTTAGATGAGATATATACAACTCATAGAAATCATTAACAAATTAGATGAGATGTATAAAACTCATCATATGCTCTCCACCTTTTAAAAATAGCTTGGTTGGAAATGTCAACAACTATTTGAACGCTTATTATTTTCAAACAAATTAATCTCAATTGGAATCCTAGTTTGAAGACTTTTTTTTTTGAAAACTACATTTCGAGAAAAAAAAAACATATTTCAATTTACATAAACAAACATGCTATTCCCACTCTATTTCAACTTCATGTTGACCACAATTTCTTTGTCGCAACCTAATTATCATATTTCAACTTATTCACAGGCCAATATCTTCCACTGAGTTAGAATTGAATGATTGAAACATTAACTACAAATGCCATAACAAACATCCTTGCAGGCATGTCTCTTGTTGACCCTTCTTTACAACTTACGACTATACATTCCTTTCAACAATCTCATTTTGCAAATGTCAAATACTGACTACAACTCTCTAATAGTATACACACCCATCTGACATTGTTACCAGACCAAATGAACAATCTTGTTTTGGAAGAAGCTTTAGTGAAAGGTTCTATTCTCTGCCTTCAAGAATATTCTTGCAAGATATTTGAGAAATACACTTATATCCATATTTTCCCAATATTAATTTTTCATTCTTGTTTGTTCTTATACACCTCCTTACTAAATAAACATCTCATTTTATTGCAGGGCTATCCTAATTGTTAGCTTGGACATAATTTCAAATAATGCACCAACCATTAGATCTCCAACTCCACTCCTCCAAGCTACTACCTACCTTCCATAAAATATTTTTGAAAACCCATTGAACCCTTTCCTAATTATTCTCATTAAAAAATTGACCCCATATCACAAACAATGGTCCATTGAAGGTCGAGCATTAGCCAAAACCCCTATTCATGAATTTAAAAATGCATAATGTGATGGGAAAGTTTTTGGTTTTGATTTTGTAGACAAGTTGGGTTCTAAAATACATGTCACTTGTTTTAATGAACTTTTTTATAGCTTCTACCATGTTATTCACTCTGATAGTCTTTATGTAATTTTCAACAGTTGTATTAAAGTGGCCAACACCAAATATAGTAGCTCCACAAACCCTTTTGAATCCTCCACAACACTTCCATGATAAGTCCTTCCACATGCATAGTCTGTGCCATACCCAAGCATAACTTCCACATTAAGAGCATAGATTCACTACAACCATTTCCTATTAATTCCCTTGTAAATGTCATTGGAATATTTTTATCCATCTCTCCTACATCAACCATATGTAAAAGAGATGGCACCGAGACAATAAAGTGTATTGCTACAATCATAGACATGTCAAGTTGTACCATAGATGTTACATTTTGGGGTTGTCACTGTCCAATCGAAGGCAAACAAATATTTGAAATGTCCCTAGAACTGAATCCTCCCATTCTTTTGATCAATTCTAGTCGTATAATATCTTGGAATGGAAAATCAATTGATACAATCTTTTCAACTACAATTTTAATCAATCCGACTTTGTTGGAGACCTCAACATTGCAAACATGGTATGCCAAGAAAGGGCTTGACCAAACCTATATTTCATTGTCACGAAGCCACCTTTTTCCCCACAAATTTGAAAATCCAATAAATATTTCATCTATTACTGATGAAAGCTTTCATGATAAAAAAAATGTACGTGTGAAGGCCACTATTACAAAACTTCACTTGGACAACTTTTACTACCTTTCTTGTCAACAAGTAGTGGACACAAAAAAATGCACGAAAAAATTTGTTCAAAGTTCACCCAACACATTTCAATGCCCAAATTGTTCTACTGATCTCTTTGAATGCAATTTTAGTTACATGTTTAAAATGGACTTGAAGATGAAACAGGTGAGCTTCTTAAAGTTACCGCATTCGAAGGACCATCAAATACCTTGTTGGGTGTTGGTGTAGAAGACTTTCAACTTCTTCTAGAAGAACCTAATGCTATGGAGCCTATATTGAACAATTTTATTGGTTGCCAATTTTTCTTTGATCTCCAAATCAAAATGGTACCATTTACTGGCCAAGAAACACAAAGCACTGTTATTACAGCCATTAAGCCTGCCTAAAAGTTACATTTGACATTGTCTATGGTTATATATCCAATTTGTATATCTGTATCAATATTATGTATTTCACTTGTCCATATATGTAAACATAATTTTCCTCAAACATATATATGAAAATATTTTGCAGTATTTATGGTATGTTTACAGTAATTATGGTATGTATTCAAACAAGTTTTTATGTCCTCTTCATGTATTGCATTTAGTCATGTTATTTCACATAATGCTTCTAAATTTACTTAAATTGACACAATCCAATATTTATTGCAAACATTTTCCATATATGTAAAGATAATCAGCCTCAAATAAACAAATATATAAATCAACATATGTTGTATTATTTTGATTTATGCCAAACTTTACTTCTTGCAATAATTAATCTTATAAATTTCTTTATAATAGTTTCATATGCTATTTCAATTTACACTTGCATGTTTTTTTGGTATATTAATATTTTAAAAAAATCTTGCAAATAGATACATGCACTTTTATTTGGTATATTGATATTTTTAAACAACTCTTACAAATAGATACATGTCTTCAATTCATATTATTTGATTTGTTATATATTTATATTTTGAAGATATTCATTCATAGATAGATCATATTCCTTTCATTCTCTACACATAGTGCCTTGGAGAATACAAAATGATACAATGGAAGAAAGACGTGCTCATAGAAATCTGTTGGTGTAATTAATTATTCATGTTGGATATTATTACACCTTACTTAAGTTTACTTAGGATAATGCATTTCATAGTAGTTTGGGTATGAGACACTTGGGTGTTTGTGCCACATTGGGATAGTGTGTGTAGGAGAATTTCCACCTTTAATGGTGTGATCTTGTTACTACTTTATCATATCCACTTATTGTGGAGTGATAATTCCACATTTGGTGGGAGATCCACCTCATGTAGAATATTTTATTGTTTATCCTACCTACCACACCTATTTCCTACCTATCCTTGTCTCTTATTGAGCCACATGTCATGTTTGTGTGCTCACATATCCATATTGCCTTGCCTATATATGCAGGCTCATCTACATTGTATGGAACAACTATTGAAAAATTGTTTTTTTATCTATTCATGAGAATACAGTTTATTCTTGTCCTATATTTTGTCTCTATTTGTACTTTTCATTGAGATCTTGATCTTGGCAAAATCTCACATGGTACCAAGCCATTAAAGCATCATTGACTCATCTTTGAGAGGCATTATTGCTGCATCAAGAGACAGATCTGAGGAGAAACATCTTTTGGAGGCATCCTAGACCAGATCCGACCTCGCCATTACGTTTAGGTGGTTGTTTTCATGATTTTTGACTATAAATTCACCTATATTGGGTGAAAGTCAAATTTGGGGCTTGGAGAAAGATTTTGCCCAATTTGGATGGTACGGTATGGATTTTTGAAAAAAAAATTAATTTGTTTTTAATTTTCTACAAAAAAATTTATCGGCATAAATTTTTTCCTAAAAAAAAATCAAAAATATTATTTTTACGTGGGGTTCTTCTACCCCCCGTCACCATACACTATATGCCCTGCAAGTTGGTGGCCCCTACCATCGTAATATCTTCGTTGTACCCCTACACATTCTAGCCACCTCTTGCGACGTACGGGCTCCTCCCAACGACCACCTTGGTTTCTTCCCCGACTGCGATCTCCATCCACCGCACTGCTCTCAGTTGTGCTTTGCGATTTACTTGCTTCTCCCCGATGCTGACCTTACCGTCAACGACCATGCCAACTGTGCTTGTCGACCATGCTATGTTCTGTCGACGTCGTGTTCTCCTCGACCGCGTTGTGTTCTCTTGACCGCGTCATGTTCTGTCGATCGCGTCATGTTCTATCCATGTTGTGTTGTGCTGGTCTCACCGCCACTTGGTGCCCCACCCATGTGGCACCCTATACTCACCACTTGGGCACCATGCAGACACCCAATAGGGCCCACTCGACATGACAAGTCATCTGCCATGACAACGTATGACTGCCACAAAACCTGCCACTCAGACCATCACCTCGACATTTTTGTACAAGTACATAATCATTTGCAGACTACCACGTGGCATCATCCGTACGGTTAGCGAGGGGGAGCAACAGTTTTTTAACGGTCATACGACCATCAAATTTAAGCTCATCAATTGCTGACATGAGTGCTACATCAACATTTTTTGAAATTTTTTAATCCCCTCTCATTGAGCTTTTTCAGTTTTGCAGTTCAACTTTGGAAGGCCATATCTTGCTCATTTTTGCTCCTTTTTTGGTGCAATTTTTTTTTGAAATGGGCTAGAATTTTGTTCTCTTCACAATGGTGGAGGAATTTTCTAATGTTGATGGACGGATTTTTTAAAATTTGCAGATTCTTATGACTGTACCTGTCTAATCCCATATTTTGCAACTTTAGAGGCTTCATTTGGGGTCATACGGACCTCCTTTTCAGGTGCCATTTTTTTTTAAAGTGCATAATTTTTCTTCTACTTTAATAATTTTCCATTTGTTTGCAGTTATTTTGAGTAGAAATTATACTTTCAGTATTTGGCCATTTTTGGCCTATTTGGTACTTGCATTTTGCTTGGATCTCAATCTAGCTCACTTGCAGTTTTTGTTGGAGTCTCTTATAGCCTATTTGAGGCAGTTGTAAGATTGAAATCAGAAGTCCACCTTTCCTTGTTTTGCAAGTAGCCCATTGTATACACACTAAGTATAAAGTGCCAAATAATCATTTTTTTTGGGGGGGGGAGGTACTTTGATTGAGTGAATTTGGGGGGGGTATCTCTTGTGTTTTTGTGCTCTTGTGTTCCTTCTTTTTTGCTTCTATGGGTTCTCCTAAGTTTCCTCTCTTAACTCCTCATAGTTATGCTACTTGGAAAATTGATGCATGGAGTAAACTTGTGGAAAAAGAACTCTCATTATATTGATGGAAGTATTGTTGCTCTTGTTGATCGTAAGGCTGATCTTGTTGGTCACTTGGATTAGCTTAGTAAAAATATCATGGCAATTGGTACCTTAAGAAAGTATGTATAAAAGGATCTCATTTTTCATATTGAGAAATGTACTCTAATCAAGGATGCTTGGAAAAAGTTTCAAGACTTGTATGGTCAAGTTGATGAGATTAGGGGATATCAGATTGATCGTGATCTCACCATGTTAGATCCAAAGAACTTTGATACTATATAAGATTATGTCACTAAGGCAAAAGAGTTGAGGGCACAACTCAAGGATTGTGGCATTGATAAGAAGGATACTCAATTGATCTTCAATTTGATAGGCAAGCTTCCACAAGAATATGCAACATTTGTTTCTAGTTTCCAAACTCGTAGGATGATAATGGGTTCAAGCTACATAATGCCTACATTTGTTGCTTTCACCAAAATGTTGATGATGGAACAAACTAAGTTGATAAGCATGAGCATTATTAAGGCTTCTAAGTCTCAAGCATTAGTGGAAAATCAAGGGAACAAAGAAAATCAAGGAAATGCCAACTCAAACAAGAAGAAATGGAAATCAAAGTCTAAGGACAAAGCATCACCTTCTCCACAACAAGGAGATTCATCCTCTTCCAAGAGGGACAATTCACCAAAGAAGGAGAGACCTACTTGTGCTTATTGTAAAAAGTTTGGTCATGAGGAGCGTCATTGCTATTCTAAGAATATTGATGAGCTCACACATATCCTCAAAAAGCACAACATTAATTTGCCTAATGCCTACAAGAAGGATGAATTATCAACTTCTACTTCCTCACAATCAAAAGGGAAAGGGAAAGCATTCATGGCTTCTACAAGTGGGAAGAATCACTCTTTTGGGACAAGAAAAGGAGAATCTCTTTGTGCTACTACAAGTCATGATTCAAGGAGATAGCTTCTAGATTTAGGGGCTTCTCATCATATGGCATCTTCATAGTCTATGTTCTCTTCATTTGAGCCTTGCACCATGCCACATATTTTGATGGGAAATCATACATACATGGATGTGATTGGGAAAGGATCTATTGCCATTGGGGATAACTCCTTCAATGATGTGTTGTGTGTACCCCACTTGACAAACAATTTCCTTTCCATCTATCAAATCATACATGGGGCAACAAAGAGAATTGTGGAGTTCACACCTAAGTCAATTTTCATTAGAGACTTGGAGAATAGAGCTATCATTGTGACTGGGGTAGTTGATCATCCATCTCACTTATACTCCTTTTCAGATTTTATTGATGAGGATGATTTCATATATGATGATTCTACACATGATGATCATACTTCTTGTGATGATTCAGATTTTGAGGAGAACTTTGGGTACTTGAAATTGGGGATTCTCAAATGTGACCCAATTCTTGAGCCTCGTGTTTCATCTCCTCATATTGATATCACATCACCTATTGCACCTGATGTAGATAGTGTGACAATTTTTCCTTTTTGTGATTTAGTGCAACAGGATATTTCATGTCTTCTAGGTTCAGTTTTATGGGATGCCTACTTGACAGACATTGTAGGTTTGTTTGTGGAATCCTACATTGCAAATTTGGGAGACACCATTGATGATATTTATCTTTTCTTTGATGAAGATGATTCTTCTTCCATTGTTGCTAGGGAACACTCTGACCCTCTTGTTCATTCTCTACATGATCATTCTTTCGAGGTTGACATGATTGTGGATACTTATGTACAACAGTTGGAGGAGGTCTCTTTATCTTTTGAGGAGACATGTGAGTCTTTGGGACATGTTCTACATCCATGTCCACTAGATCTTGGAGTACATTTTTCAGCAGTGTGGAGAAGTTCACCACCTTTGGAGGGGTATATTTCATCATCGACATGGGGACACTTGAGTAGTTTTCAGAGACCATTCATTGTGAGTTTTTTTCCAACATCTTCCCTTTGTGATTGGGGAGATTTCATGGATACACCTTTGGTTTTGTTTCTTCCCAAGGGGAGGAATGTTGTTCAAAGTTCATGGAGTAGTTTCTTCATACATCACCGAGCTTCTATCATGGGTGCAGATTCTACATTGAGGGGGAACTTCCTAGCTTCTCTTCTTCTCTCAAATGGGGGGGACTTTTCCCTCACATGTGGTTTTTCTTCACATACTTATATGAGAGTTATCTTGTATAGATTTCATCTCTCTTTTAGGGGTGGGTTTTTCTCTCTTTCCTTGCTTTGTGAGAGATTTCATTTCATCGGTTTGCTTGCATTTGCATTTGCACTTGGGGGGGGGGGGTGTTGGTGTAATTAATTATTCATGTTGGATATTATTACACCTTACTTAATTTTACTTAGGATAATGCATTTCATATTAGTTTGGGTCTGAGACACTTGGGTTTTTGTGCCACATTTGGATAGTGTGTGTAGGAGAATTTTCACCTTTTATGGTGTGATCTTGTTACTATTTTATCATATCCACTTATTATGGAGTGATAATTCCACCTTCGGTGGGTGATCCACCTCATGTGGAATATTTTATTGTTTCTCCTACCTACCACACCTATTTCCTACCTACCCTTGTTTCTTATTGAGCCACATGTCATGTTTGTGTGCTCACATATCCACATTGCCTTCCCTATATATGTAGGCTTATCTACATTGTATGGAACAACTACTATTGAACAATTGATTTTTTATCTATTGATGAGAATACAGTTTAATCTTGTCCTATATTTTATCTCTATTTGTACTTTTCATTAAGCTCTTGATCTTCGAAAAATATCACGAAATCAAATGCAACGTGCAAGGTATCGTGGAAGGAAAAATATTCTTAACAAAAGAAGACGAGAAACCCGACATATTTTTGTTGGAAACGCCTCACATCCACACCATTTTCTTCCCAAAATCCAACCCATCTAGAAACAAATGTACCCCAAATCCAATATACAACTCAACCTACCCCAATTGCCCAAATCCATAGTCCCCCAAATTTTTGTTAAAAATATTGCATTGCTAGAAACAAATTTCGTTCAAAGTTGGACAACCTTTCAAATATTTCAACACATCTAATTTGTAATGAAAGATATCTAGGGATTAAAAATTGAGAATCAAATAGAATAAATACTTGTTAGAGATGCACAACGGAAAAAAAAAAATGGACATCGCTTCTCAATTTGGAACAACATGGACCCTAGGAAGCAACCTCGATGTTTTCAAATACTAACTCAAGTCGAGGAGATGTTGATAGCAAGGGTTAGCCATGTCCTTCAAGTTACCTATGCAAGAGGAGGCCAACTAAAATATAGTGGCCACACTATTTGTTTTCCTCAGGATATTTCTTCAATTTCATCCCACTTGCCTAGGCGTATAGATGGATTGGACATGATAATAGTGCTTTATACAACTCTATTTGACAAATTTATGCTCTTTTGTAACCGTGTGGGAAGTCTTCAAAAGAATGGTTTGGGCCTACCATATCAATCTACCTATCTTTTATTTCAAAGACTTGATGTTGCTGCAAAATGAATGATCTCTACATGGCAAATTATTAAAATTGTTCAAATTAATTTTTTTTTTGCAATATATCACTTTGTTAATTGTCACATTTGGATTTACCCGCTATTGTTCTTTATAATTTCAAAACAACTATTGTTCACTTTCACCAAAAAATTGGTGTTTTGTAATAGTGTCTAAAGTCTTCAAAAGAATGGTTTGGGCCTATCAATCTTTCTATCTTTTATTTCAAACACTAGATCTTGCTCAAAATTGAATGATCTCTAGATGATAAATTATTAAAGTTGTTCAACTTATTTTAAAATAACATATTGCAATATGTCACTTTGTCAATTATCAATTTTTGTTTTATAAAATACAATGAATTATTGAAATGATTTAACTTAATAAATAAAATATTCCATTTTATCAATTTTCTTTTGCAATTATCATATTTTCATGATTATTTATATTACAAATTCTAACATCGCAATCATGTTTCATTGATTCCATACAAACTCTAATATACCATTTTATGTTTTTATTCTTATTCTTTTATTTCCCCTCTTGTATTCGGCGTACTCATTGCACACAAAGGTGAAATTTCTAGTGGATAGTCAAATAAGAAAGGGTATTTACTTTTGAGAATTAATTGAAACTTTTTTAAGTTTATTATTTTTGGTCCATAATTAGGACATTATTAAGGGCATCCTAGGTCTTTTAAATTGATATATACCTAAACATAGTTTTATCTAGGTTTTTCATTAATGTTTTTTTCTTAATTTTAAGTTCTTATATCGTTAATTTCTTCCCAACACCAATTTCACCATGAAATTAAAAATTCACAAGATGATTACAGCCTAATAATATCTTCCATTAAAAAAATTAATTTAATTTCTCTACTTAATAAATAGAGGGCATAGATTTCACTTTGTTTGATATTAAACTTGACTATAACATTCTTAAAACCTTGTTGTAGGTTTCTCCTTCAATCGCCTCACTTTTCATTCCAATTCCTTATTATGATTCTTTTTATATAAATGATGGTTCGTTGATAACTAAAGCTAAAGATCTCATAAATTTTTATTTTAACAATTGTAATATGTTAATTTGAATGAAAAAAATGACTTATATGTTAATATTAAGGATAATTTGAGTGAAAATTAAATTAGTAGAAAGGTAAGTGAGCACCATTAATGTTTAGATGGGAAAAGTTTTCAAAATTATTTTATTTTTGTAATATTTTTATTTGAATACAAATATATATATTGGCACATTTGAAATTTTTTCCAACTCTTTTCACTTTTTATGATTACCCTTTGTAGTAAATGATATTATTTTTGCATGTAGATGTGGAAGCGACTAATATTTTTCTTGATTAAGAGATTTTTTCAACTTCTTCCTTAACGCTTTTAACTAAATTATTTTCTCTCCTATGAAGAAATGAAGGCTTATAAGATATTGTAAAGTTTTATCTAGTATAAGATTTAGTATTTGAAAAAAAAATCACCAATTCTTTAGTATTTTGTCTTCCAATGAAGATATAGATAGATATTAGGACCTTTAGAAAAAGAAAATATATATCTAATACTTGATGTAAAATATACAACTTACTCTTTCCTTTGTAAAAAGATAAATTGATAATATATTCAAGGTATTTTAAGGTAACATGGACCGTTCTTCTAAAGTATAAGGAATTGATAGGTCTGTAAAACTCACATGAATTGAATAATAAAACCATTATCTAATGCTTAGAGGATTTTGAGAAATTCTAACACAAGGAACTAGCCTAAAACTAAGAAGAAGAGGGGAGCATAATTATTTTAAATATTTTTTTTGGTTTGTTGTGTGAGGCACACCAAATGATGGACTCAATAAAAAAAAATACTCTAGAGAATTTCTAGGATACAAGATAGTCTAACTTTCACTTTTCATTTTTACATTCTATAATAGAGATATTCATGAAGGTACACCCATCTAGAGAACTTGATCAATTTCTTTCCAAACCTAATTTAGTTTACAAATATCAAGTGTGTTCTATGATTCATCCCCTTTCTTGGAGAGATATGAGGCTTCATATTGTGTTTAGATATTAACCTACTTGAATTAACATAATATAATGAGCTACTTGGACATTATCTTACTACTAGTCAAATATACATAGCCTTGATAAGATTGTCTCTATGATTCCATGCATTATATTTCTCTACTAGTACTAGCCAGGAATTCATAACCTTGGCAAAGTTACTTGATTCACCTAGTAATTTGAATGCTTATGATTGTATCTTATATTGATACTATTTTAAATGTTTTTTGAACTTTTCAACTTATAAGCATTGAAGCCTATTGTAGGGTTTGGAATTATAGAGAAAAAATATGTAGACTTTATATTTTCACTTAATATCCAACTACAACAACTAGTCCCAACAACTCAAGAAAAACTTAAGTATTTATCATCTATGCGAGGTTTCAAGAAGTGTTGTAAAATACATTCTACTACTAAAATTATGTTGATAAAAAAAATTATCTACTACTAATAAATTACTAATGAAGTTAATAAGGATTTTCCCAATACCATCCATGGTATATTCAATACATAAGTAAAAATTTTAAAATTAATGAAATAAGATTAAAAATTTGAAGATAACAAACATGTGTCTATTCTTACTCTCTCCATTATCACTACTGTAATAATACTTGTGACCCTTGAGATATGTATATTGTATCTAGTTACATGTTGGAATAATAGGCTTAGGAGCACTCAAATTACCCACAATAGGTAGAAATTATTATTGGTTTAAGGTTTGGTTTGACTACCATCCCATTGGTTTCTGGTTTGGTTTGGTTTGGTTTATCCTCATTATTTCTCCACTTCAATTGTCTTATTAATTGAATAGTTTATTATTATTTAATTAACATCTATTCCTCTATTGTTTTAGGTAAATTAGTCTATTTAATTGATCTTAAAAAATTATAATCCTCCACCTTCCCATTTGATTAAAACTAATTCCTAAATTTACTTAATAATTCTTTGTTTTTTTTGGCAAAAGTGGCAAAGCCACCATAATATTTTATTATTAAATATAAAATATTTACAAAACTGGTTTAGAGGAGCATACCGACAAGAAAGAACCAACAAGAAAACTTCTAGTTATAGCTCAGAGAATACACAAATAATTAACTCGATCATATCATTGATGGTTATAAGGATCCATCACGATTTTACATATGCATATATCCATGTGCAAAAAAAATCATATCGAGATATCATCAACACATTTTTTCTTTCAACTTTTCATATGCGGAGTGGGAAGATCATTTTGGAGCTTAGACATAAGTAAATGATTGTCATGAACACCCTCTTTAGAAATAAATGTTTCCCCATAAGACATGCTACAAACTTGATTGGATAAATAATCTACTACAACATTAGCTTCCCTATAGGAATGAGTTATAGAATATTATTCCAATTTAGAAATGATAGTTTTAATCTCTTGCATGATGAACTAAATCATCCAATTTGACACTTATGAATTCCTACAAGCTAAGATTGTGTTCATGGAGTCCCCTTCTCTTTCAACTTTCTTCAGATGTAAATAAATTGCCACTTGAAGACCTAATAAGAGAGCTTGTGCTTCAACAACATTGTTTGTTCCATCAGGGATTATTGAAAATACCCCTTTAATGAAATCCCCCATGTGATCTCTGATTACAAAACCAATTCCAGATACCCCTGGATTCCCCTTTGTTGTTCCATCAAAGTTTAACTTTAGAAAACCTTATGGTCATACCTTCCATCTAATTTCTTTCCTATAAACATGATTAATCATGTTAAACATTAAACTCCCCTTAAATGGAAGAGATAAGTTATTCCATTGAGAGAGAGTTAAATTATCCCATGATAGAAAGGGGGAACTCAATTTTTTATATTTTGTGACATGAGCCTTTACCACTTCTACTATTGATAGCTCCATCTTTGAAATCACCTAATGAATATCATTAGATTCATTCGTA
Source organism: Cryptomeria japonica (assembly GCF_030272615.1). Classification (NCBI taxonomy): domain Eukaryota; kingdom Viridiplantae; phylum Streptophyta; class Pinopsida; order Cupressales; family Cupressaceae; genus Cryptomeria; species Cryptomeria japonica. The sequence goes on from NC_081408.1 coordinate 501,497,099, forward strand.
AAGATGTTCCATACTAGCACAATAGGGGCAATAGTCAATATGCATGTAAAGAATTAATCACAAAATAGAGTGGGCCACAAATAAAAGACCATTTTTAATGAGGAATGTAGAGGTGCATACCAAATAAATTTTGATTTAAGACACTCTCAACACTGTGAGGCAAAAGAACAATTAAGAAGTAGGTGATCCGTAGTCTCAATAACTTCTTGAAAAATAACACAATTAAATGGTTGTGCTATGCCAAGAGAAGATAATCTAGTACTAGTTAACACTTTGTCTTTGAGTGCAAGCCATAAGAAAGCCCCTGCCTCTTGCAAACCTTCACTTGTGCAACAAAAAGAATATCTTCTTAAAGAGATGTCATTCTCTTTTTGAACTAGATGCTTATATCCTTATTTTATAGAATAAGAACATGTTGATTCTTGTAACCAAATGAGCTTATCTTCTATATTTTTGTAGTGGATAACTCTTTTCTTTAACTCATAAAGTAGGGTTTATCTTTGGTTCAACGGAATGGTTGCCAATTGAAAATCCTTCCAAACTACCATTAGAACACCTCCTTCTTGCTGACGAGTGAAGTAGTCTTTAACCTTGTCACCCCAAATCCTCTTAAGAATTGTTTTAATTTCATCAAGATCAGCAAATTTGCTCAAAGGGGGAAATCCATTCCATGAATCTTCCCAAAAATTTTCCTTGCAACCATTATGAATAATCCATGAGAGGTGAGGAAGAAAGAGATGTCTACAAGACAACATAAAATTCCACATTTGAGAACTCCTTGGAGGATTTGCAATTGTAAAAATTCTTTTCGGCTCAGGAGAATCTAAATATTTTGCTTCTTGAATAGCAGCCCACAAGGAATCATTTCTGTCATAAAATTTCAACAACAGTTTGGCTCCCAGAGCCTTATTTCGCTTGTCCAAATCATGTATACCAACCCCACCAAAGCATTTATCCATACATACTTTTTCCCAGGATAACAAATGAATTTTGTTTTGAGGTGCCTTATTACATTTCCACAAGATTTTTTTAAAAAAGACTCTATTTCTGTTCCAATTGCACTTGGCATTGGCAAGACCGCCATAATATAATTTGGAATTGTTGCTAGGACCACCCTGATAAGTAGAATTTTCTCCTAGCTAAAGATTACCAACAGTTTTTCCAAGATGAGTTTCTACTTTGAATTGAGGACACAATATTAGACCAAAAATATTTCTTATTCGTTCTTGCAAAAAGAGGAATGCCCAGATATTAACAAGGAAGCGATTCTTGTTTGAAGCCTAAAGCATTTGATAATCTCACAGTAATCAATTGAGAACAATTTAAAAATAACACTTTGGATTTTGATGCATTTATCTTTTGTCCTCACACCAAGCAGTATAAATCAAACAAATCTTCAATTACTTTTGTTTCTATTTTAGAGGGGTCTCAAAATAAAATGGTATCATCAAAAAGTAAAATATGATTGACAACAATATTTGATTATGGTAACTCAATGCCTCTCCACAAGCCAATATAATATTGTGTTGTAATCATTCGGCTGAGAGCCTCAGTCATTATAATAAACAAGGATGGAGATAATGGGTCACCTTGATGAACCCCTTGAAAAGGTGAAAAGAAACCAGTTGGGCTACCATTAAATAAAATTGAAAATTCTTCATCCCTTTTCCTCCATTTTTAGTTCAAATTAATTCAAAAATATCCTTTTTCCTCCACTTGGAATTAAAATCAATTTTTAATTCCTCCTCCATTTGTTTCTCTAAATGTCGAGCATCCTCCATCTTGTGTACATGCACCTTAATCATCCCTCATTAACTTAATATTATCTCCTTAAATGTTTTCACACCCCTAATCATAGTAATTAGGGAGGAAGTCAACTCATTCTATAAATGGCTTTTGACTTGCCCACATAGACTTCAAAACCAACCACTTTTTAAAAGTACCCACATGGGTCCACTCTCCACTTGTGCTTCTCAATGAATTTAAAATTTCTTTATTCCCCATCCCCATGTTCTTTGGAGTGTGAGGACAAGAAACACCTTTATGGATAATATTCTTTACACTCCTTCCCATTCCCTTTTCCAACCACCTTGTCCACTCATCCCTTCCTAGGTTGACAGTTGTCAACTTCTCATCGAAGATGAGAACCAAATCAATCCCCACCCTTGATCTTGATTTCTTTAGACTATCCCTTTATTCCATTCCATTCAACACTTAGCCAAAACATCTCTAATGCAAAGAAAGGGCACACTAAAGTGTTTCAATTCACAATAGCAATGGTTTCACAATCTATCCCTTATAGACACCCTTGGACACACCTATTGGTCTCTAGAATTTGATCACCATTCAAGACTTCTTCCAACATTACAAGGAAATGCAAACATTATGGTACACTAGTCTTGGACTTGTTACCTCATAACAAGTACAAATTAGTGGCTTCAAACATTGCCACACACACACTAGGACTATCAACATTTATGCCCAAAGGCCAAACCAACACACTTATGTCTTAGGAGAAACCCTTGAACGTAACTTGGGGAACCTACACTAGTACATTTGGGGCTGATTTCTGATGGCCTATCGTCATAATTTTGAATATTTTTCATCGGACTGCCGACAAATGAAGTCGTCAAAAACTTGTCATCGGACATTCCAACGGTGCCATAGAATGTCATAATTCCAACAACATCACAAACTCTTCTGATGGTGGCCATGATCGCTCACTAACCAAAGAATGTCATTAGATGGACGTCGAAATTATGAATCTTACTAGGAATTTGCACCAATGACGACTACAATGAGCGCCCGACAATAAAGTGTCATTGGACATACAAAATCCTCGTCGGATGTTTCTTCAATTGTCATTGAAAGTCTGATGCCTTCCAGGAACTATGCACTGAAGAGGATGTTGTTTGTTCGACGGTTTGGTCGTCGATGCAAAGTTGGGTTGATGTTGGAATTCCGACGGTGATTTATTTAAAAAAAAAAAAAGAATATGCATGCCAATTACAATGGTGCTTGTTGGTTCCCTTTTATCATGTGGGGTATGATTCAGGCCTTGACCTCATTTTTGAGACCTCAAGTATTGGAGGCTATTAAGCCTATTGGATGGGGTCTTCAACCTGTCTTCAACCTACCCATTCCCAAACAACTCACCTTCTTTTGTTCTTGGTACAAGTTGATAAGCATTGGGTCTATCTGGAATGTATGCATCTCTAAATAACTGACATGGTGTACTCTCATCTCCAAGAGGTTTATGCTACAAATGTGAAGTGGATGTTGGTGCCCTGTGAGACCACATACCCATAAAAGCTTTTGCTATATCTGTTGGAGTCAAATGAGCATCATCACAAACTTGAAACATGTGCCATTATATCCAATATACCAAAAAATGAATAAATAAGTACTGTCAATAGGATGATTTATCATTCTTGAATGGAGGTTGGAAGAAAATGAAATACAACTTAAACTATACAATAGATAACACAAGCAAAATGTGTCGACTTACATTTATGGTAACAGAGGGAGACAATGCATCAAAAAACAAGCCATTTCCACAAGAAAGGTTATCTTTCTCTTCCCTTGCCTTCTTCCTCTCATCTTTCCATCTTTGAGTCTCTACAACTTGCACTTTGTTTGGTTCATTTCTACCATTAAGGTCTTCTCTCATTTTTACATCATAGTTTTCCAGGATGAGAGAATTATCTACAACTCGTGACAGTAATAAACCTATCAAGTGATTGAGCTTCTCCCTGAATATTATAAAATCAAGTCCTTGTTGATAACATTTTCAAAAACATCCATGGAACATAACAAAAATCCTATTTGTTAATATATGCAATATGCCTCCTCCAATGACAAGCCAACATTTGTTACACTCGATAAGCCTAAAGTAGTTCAACAACCTCTCTCCTAAGGCATTAATTTTTTTTTTTGATAAATTAGCTTAAACTAATCCTTGGATTGCTAGAAGAGGAGAGGAGTTTCAAGACTCAAATGGGCAAACAATCTTAAATATCTTTAGACCTAGAAACTTAACCAATAATATAATTGATGACTGGTTTTGATCAAATTTCTCCAAATTGTGATTGAGGATTGGGAAAACATTGCTTGAGAAAGTGACTCCCAAACCATTTACCTATACCATGAAACAAGGTTGAATTAAAGCTTGCAAGAAGGTGAAGGTGGATGTTGAAGAGACTAAGTTGATTTCATCCAAATTTTAATCAATTTTAGTCTCACATGAGAATCATAAAGGTATTAGTAGCAAACGAAAAGGTTGATATCTAGTCATTCAGACACCGTTCGTAAGAGTTGAAAAAAATACAATGTTTGCAGAATGATTAGAAATTTATAACTAATCCCATGTAACATGAATGACAATAACTTCTATTTCTTACCTAATGACGAGTGTATTAGTGAAGCTCAAAATATTGGGAAAAAGTTATTATGCAGTTGGATCTAGAAATCCATCCTACAGTGTAATGTTACTTTCCATGGAAATGCAACACTATGAATCACTATGAAGTTAACATAGACAAGAGAAGTGTATCATAGATAGAATTTTTATTTTGAATTTTAGATTTAAACTTATTTAGACATACAATTGACATTGAGATCGTATTAAAGTGATTCGCCTCCTTTCGATTATAACTACATTGATAAAAGTTGCAAGAAGAAAAAACAATGATTGAAAAGAAAAAATATGACAAATAAGAATGATAATGGAAGATAGAAAATAATGAGCCGTACGAAGATCTACTGGAATAAAAAAAACTTAAAATAGTAAATATTGTATTAAAAATAATTTCCCACCTAGAGAGTGTTTTATTTTTCAAGAGCTGCTCAAGTCCAACAATTTCTGACTCATTTCTTTGACTTTTCACTGGGCTGACTTCTCCCTCTTTATCAATAAAATGTGTTAGCACAACATTCTGCAGACATATAACAAGTAATCAAACCAATTAAGAATGAAATACAATGAAAAACAAACTCAAAAAATATAATTTCAGTGCAAGCCATTCCACTACTCCAACCAGTAGTGTTGTAATTGACAACTCATCTAATGTTGAAGTGTTGTGGATGTATGGGATGTTACTCTAAAAGTTGAACATCAGAGTTGATTGGATTACAGAATTGAATAAGAACTTCCAATTGAATAAGACATTAATTTACACAAGCTCCAATATTAGAATTTATTGTATTACAAAGTTGAATAAGACCCTCTAGCTTCCAAAAGTTCAGACAGTCAACTATACATGTTGTTGTCCAATTAAAGGATTCAATATTTTAAGTGAGTTGGGGAGCTATGCCAAGACAAGTTGAAAACCAACCTCAACAAATGAAATTTCAGCACCATGCAAATTTAGTTACATTATCAACCACTCTCCCATTCAAGTTGATCTTGAAAAAATCAAGGTGACATGATACCTAGCATACCCATGCAAACTCAAATAATTGCACAACAACATGAGTATGCATTAGGGAGGACCATATATCCATGAATTAATCATGCTGAAAGCACAACAACATGAGTCAACCCCGTAAAGGATGAAGTATTTACATAAAGTATGAAATATACCTTTGACACATATAGTGCACAAGACACATGAATACACATAAGATATCGATCAAACATAAATCTTGGATCATAACAATAAAGAAGTACATATAAATACATGAATATATTTAAGGCATGATTTGAATAAGGATCATACATGTATCTTATAAAGCATGGGATGTTCATTCTAACACGTAGAGTGTCAATGAATTCACTTAATCACACATGTTGTGCATGGAGCATGAAGAATACACTCGAAACATGATGAATACAAATGAATACACATGAGTCATAAGGCATACAAATGAATACCTTGAAGCATGAAGCATACAATGAGAACTTAAAGCATGAAGCATACAAATGAATACACTTGAATTATGAAGTATACAATGAATACTTAAATCATGAACCATACTCGTGAATATACTTAATGCATAAAGAAGGAAGCATACATAAAGCATGAGGTGCCTAGATGAATCCACTAAAGTCATAAAGCATACACTTGAATATATGTAATGATACTCCTTGTGATGTTTTAAAAAAACCTAGATGCTACAACACTTGCAAAGCTTTGTGAAAAAAGACATAATTTGTAATGAAACCCTAATAGCTCAACTTGTCTTATTAGAATTAAAACTTCTCTTTAAACATGCCCATGGATCTTTGATACTTTTGGCACTTTTAAGGTTTAATAAATCTTATTAAATGCTCAAGACACTTCTAAAAGAAATTACATTTTATCAAACCTTTAATTTTGAAGGAACTTTCAAACCTTTTAAAACCCTCAAAGTGGACCAAGACCCCTTAAAACAACACCAACTATTTGTTAGCACCATTGAACAAATAACTAAACAAAAAATAATTAAGAAGACTAAAACCAACAACTAATTGTGCTTCAACACTTGGAAGAAAACACAGTTAACATTTTGTGCGACAACACTTATTCTAACTAAAAAACTATCCTAACCTACCCTAACAAATAGTAATGAATCTCAAACGGATCATTAACTAGTTCTTTGAAATTGCTACCTTTTCTCTTCAATTTACAATACTTCACATGTTTATGAGTAGCCAAGAGGAGATGAAGAAGTGATGAATGTTTAACTAGATGTTGTAATGCCTCTTGAAGAAAGAAATAAAATTCACTTACCCACTTATATTGGCTGTACATGTTACTATTTTAGAGAGGATATGTAAGTTGGTTTTGCTCTTCTTCAGTTGTAACCTCATGGTTGGCTATGAGCATGACTTGTGGTGTCTTACTAGCCTCCACCATGGCTAGATGTTTGATAGGATACCCTTGTACTGAAAATCTTAAAACTCCAGTCTCCTACTTGTGAAGTGTTTCCTTATCACCCTGCTGATTGGAATGACTTGATTCATGTGACTGATTTTATGGAAACATGGCTAACTTCTCCTCCTATTCATATTGTTAATGATTTTTTGATTTATGAGTTGCTGGTTTGGTATCTAAATTTAAATAAAATGCTTGTAATTCATCCCAAAACGCATCTTCTTTAAGGTCTTCCTTTCTTTTTGTATAAGAGGATTGTTTTTAACTTTATAGAAACTCTCTTCAAGCTTTATGAACTTAAAAATAGAACCATCTTTGATTTCTTCTACACAAGTAGCAAGCCTTTGGCAGAATGAGAGAGAAGAACAATATTATCAACAAGTAGATTAGCAATAACCCCTCATGTAATAGTGATGACATCCAACAAAGAGCTAAAAATAGAAAGAGAAGTATGAAAAGAAAACTCATATGGCACCCAATAGTGAAGGCATGAAACTACCTTCAGAATTAGAAGCTATGTTCTCATTTCAAACATATCTAAGCATAAAAGCTTCTAATTAGCTTGGCTATTTGAAAACCACGGCTAATGCAAACTATTATGTTGTGAACATTACAAAGACTAGTAGTTATATAGAAGTTTGTGAGGAATCTGACCTCCCTCGAATTCGACCTACATTCTGCAACTTGGTATGAAAAATTTATGTTTTAATGGTGTACTTCTTGAACCTACAACAACATTTACTTTTTCTATAAGTGTAAGCCATGGTTGTCAAATGACACGTAGTTAAAACATGACACATACTGAGTAAATGATACACTACTTGATTCTCATTACCTAGTTATATTAAGCATGAGTGAGGGAGAAAGGAAAGTATGTAGGGTAACTGTGACTTAAAGCCAATAGGAAGCATTCAGACATAATGAGGATTATTGTGACAATACTATTCTTAAGCAAATCTTGAAAACATAACACAAATACTAGTTTTTAGAAGTAATACACACAAATACCCCCTAAGGTACAATGAATATATGAAAAAGTACACATAAATCATACAATGAGGAAATCATGTTGAAGACACAACATACACATTAATATCCATAATTTATCAGGTATATATACATAAAACATGCATTTAAGAGAAATATACATGAGGGGCATGGATGCACTTAAAGCATGAAGTATGCACATAAAACATAAAGAATACATATAGAGCATACACATGAATATACTTGGGGAAAGAAGTATTCATGCAAAACATAGAGTGTCCACATAAGGCACAAATACATGTAAAGTATGAAGTCTACGTATGAATTCACTTAAGGAATACAACATACACATAACATAAAGTATACATAAATACCATAAGATGTGCATAAACATAGCATAAAGTATACATAAATACCATAAGATGTGAAGTGTACACATAAGGCATTAGATAATGGATACATCTAAGCAAAGAATCAACATACATGAATATATGCAAGGCATGAAGTAATGGACATAAGGAATGAAGGAGATATGTAAAGCACAAACCATACATAGGATTACATGCAAGGCATCGATCATACATGTAAACTATGAAGTAATACATAAATACACATAAGGTACAAACATATATGAGAAAGGTTCTCATGGAGTGGACATGTTGAAGACACATCAATCATGAAGCATTCAAGAGAGGGGTATTCATGGAATAGACATATGAAAACATATCATTCATGAAGTAACACAAATACACATACGATATAAAACACATATGCCAAACACATGATAGACATGGTGCAAGCACAAGGTATGCATGAGGGAATTGTATATATAAAACACCCATGGAGTGGGCATGCTCAAAACATATTAGACACTTAGCAGTTAAAGGCATACTCATAAGAATACAATGTTGGCTAGATCAATTCAATTTTTGAATTATTTAAGAAGAGGGCTGAATCATTAGTTCTAACTGAGTAGTTGTTAGAGAAAGTTCGTCCAACAGGCTAGCAAAATCATGCTTTGAATATTGTCAATTATGTTTGACAATATAATTTTTATGCTCTGCATCATAATGCTCTAATGTTGACCTTACCTAAATCTTTGTTGCTCATTGAAGCTTGCATAAATGCTACTGAGGATGTCATAAGAGCCATCTTGTTATAAGATGGTAAAATAGTATGCTACTATTCAAAGGTTTTCTTTTCAACAACGAGGGACTATCTAGCTTATGATAGAACTATATGCATTAGTCTAGGCGATGAGAAAGTGTATAAAAAATAGTATGAGAAGACTCAAATAATGGGGAATACAAATAGCAAGAAAATACATGATAATCAAGGGAAAATATAAGTTTGGTTGACAAATATAAGATAGCAACCATGCAAATAATACAACATTGATAAGGAGAATGCTTAAATAATAGTCCATATGAATCACCAAGTAATAGCATCATATAGTCATAATAATCCTCACACAGAGAAACCATGGAGTCAACTAATAAAAACTAGAACAATAAATTCCATATAAAAGTGGTTAGACTTTAAATGATAAGGAAATTTTAAAAATGCTAAAGAAAATGTCAAGTAATAAAAAAAAATTACAAGGATGAGGCATATTCATAACTTTTGCAGTCCCGCCATAGATATCAACACTAGAAGAAACTCATACTATTAGTGTACATACAAGACAATATGGGATTTCATTATACCCAACAACTTGTGGTGTTGTTGTTCGTGTTGGCTCTGTTGGACCCTGCAATTAAGATTCAATATACATTATTCAATAAGATTAACTGTGCAACATAACGAAATATTGAAAAGTGTGTTATCTTATTGAGCTTCGCTTGGTTTCGAGAATAGTTTAATATTCTCTACTTAGTAAGGCCAACCACGTGAAGGTGGAAGCTCATTTGGCCCCTCCCCCCCTAACATCACTCTAAATTCCTCGTTAACATCTAACATTCATTCATTCTTGGGTTAGTGCAGGATCATGGGGAGCCAAAAAGTGGCGATGTGAAAAAAATAGCCTTCTCCACTTGCCTAAAAATGCAAAAAATCGTGTTGACTTTTTGCTTGGCCTAGGTGTCAGTACACATTGGCATGGTAATTACCTAAGCAACTCAGATATCTGATAATATTGGATATCTGATTTTTATTTGTAATTTTAAATTAAAAAATATATTATATAATATATATAATGTAATAATATATTATATAATATAATATTATAATAATATATTATATTATATATATTATATAATATTATAATATAATATAATAATATATTATATAATACGTATATTATTATATTATATAATATAATGTTATTTTAAAATAATTTAAGTATAGAAATCGGATATCCGATTTTTTGAGATAATATATTTAGACTATGACAACTAGTGAGTTATTTTTAACCCACAAACTGCACGATTTTGTGGAAATCCGATATTCGATTGCATCCGATATCTGGTTTTTCACCCAAAAATTGCTAAAAAATACATTGAAAGGTAAGATTTTTATTGTTTTCAATCATTTTAATTCAATTTTTGTTTTTTTTTAATGTTTATTTGTTTTTTCATTGAAAATATGGTTTTTTTCATGAAAACTAGGTTTTTAAAAATCAAATACAAAATTATTTAAATTTGTTAACTAAATTCAATTGTTTACATTCAATTAGGTTAAAAATGGGGGATAACATTGATCAACCACAACCGCAACAACCAAACCCTCCTTTTCCAAACCCCCCCTCAATTCAGGATTTGATTGCACAAAATTTGAATGAATTGAGGGGGATTGCAGATGTATATCGTAGGATCCCTCGTCTAAACCCAATGTTTGATCCTCTCATGTCGATCATAAAGAGTATGGAAACCATGATTGAGGAGCACAATGCCACCCTTTTGTGGTGAGATTCTATGAGGGAGCAATATGCAGATGGCTTGTCGTATAAGGAGATCAAGGATCTCGAGATATTGAAAGCCACTATCACTTCATTGTTTGTGAATCCTCGCACTGGTCAACCCGTAGACCCCCCCAAAAAAAAATTTCTATTAAATGGTGCACAAATGATTGTATTGTGAAATTTTTTAGGATCATTGGTGGATGGTTTTTGACAAACCACCGAACAACAATCTTGATGTTCCCATCTAATTAATAAAAAAATTGTATACTGAGTTTGTTTTAGGCAAACATGTGAACTACTTTGACATCCAACCTTTCCAGGGTGTGGGTTTAGGTATGCCCCAAAATAGACCTGGGACAGTCAGAGTAGTCTGGGGCCCATATGTCCCCCCCCCTCCTATTGATCCCCCACCTCTAGTGCAGCATCCAAATATCATTTGTGAGGTGGCTTCGCGGACCATATTGGCTATTCACTCTTTGAGTATCCTTTTGGTTTCTCAGGTGGCACTGACACGTCATCCTTGGCTCCACACATTTGTGTGCCCCATAGTTGTGTCATGTGTGGGCACATATGCTTGGGTCCAGTTGGACAACCTATTGATCCTCTTGCAGATAGTGCAGATTATGAGGTGCATAAGATGCACGATGCACCAGATGTTATGACATAGACTGGAGGATACCCTGGGGAGTCCTCGCATGCTAGAGGCGAGGAGGTGCCATCATAATACATTGATGATGTAGTGGTAAGATTTGTATTTTCACAATTCATGCTATATTTTAAATGAATATTTATAATCTAGATAATATTAAGTACTAATTTTTATTTACATAGTTTATTTAACAGTTGATGTCCGAGGAGGAGTTGAGATAGATTCAAGAGGGCACCTTGTCGGTCATTTCATTTGGCCTTGATAGCTTGATGGTACATATATTATTGCACCTAGTCGTTTGTATTTTATTGTACATAGATGCTCATCATTTATATTGGTATTAATTAGATTATGTAGTAACTTGCATGCATATCTTATTTTACTCTTGTAGGGCACAAGCAGCACGAGTGCGAGGCAGTGTGATTTAGGATCTAGTAGTGCAGTTGGAGACAAGGGAAAGGTAATTGAATTCAAATATGATTGAATGAATAGCTTAAATAACTTATAGTGATTATACATGTCTAGACATAGATTGATAGTTTCATATACTTGTTATGTATATGTACAAAGAATTCTTGGCTTCACATCCTTGTTGACTACACCCAATATACCTGAAGATGAATAAGAAGAAGAGATGCCTCGAGTACATGTGTGTTTATTTTATTTTTTGTTTAGTAGATATAATTTGTTATTATTAGTGACAATTATATGCTAACTTGCATCAATGTCATGTTTGTGAACATATGTAGGTTGTGTATGAAAATATTGAAAACATACCTCCTCTACTGAAGACATAAATCAAGAGTCCTGCAAAGCCAAAGAGACAACATGGAGATGAGTAAACATGAATAGTTCTATTATAGTTCATTTTTATGTTAACTTTTCGAATGTGAATTATATAATATAACTAATATTAGTTGTGGTTTATTTTTTCTTGTGCAGGATCCTTCAGAGCCGAGCAGTGCAATGAAGAGGATCGATTTTGATGATCCATCAGTAGCTTAGGATGTTATAGATAGTTTTGGGATGCTTACATGTCTAGTTGGCATGTATATTTTGTATATGGACATGCATTCACGTATATAGACATACATTTTGTTTGAGTTGGCATTTATGCCATATTTGTGTATGGACATACATTTGTAATCATTTGACATTTTTATATGTACAGAAGTTGATATTCGATCATATAAATTTTTTCTCATCTATGCATGGTGTTATCATAGAAATCTTTAATATTTATTCCAATAATTAATAATGGTTATTTAATGAACAATACAATTCATTTCATTTCATCGTAAGTGTTGTTTATATAATGAACAATACAATTCATTTAATGAACAATACTTGATATAATTAATTATTACCTTATGCATGCTCCTATTTACACCCCCCCCCCAACTCGGTCGAACGCTTGGGGTCATGCCCTACCAGTGTCGTCCCTTGAGCACCCTAAGTGCTAAAAATTGTCTAACTTTGATAGGCCCTAACTTGGAATCCGTCGCACCTATGAACGATCTGCTTGAACCTACGGGGCCACGAGAGAGGCCACTACAAATCCTATCTTTATTTTTCAAGTTTCCCTATGGTTTTATTAGGGAAACATTTTTTCGGTTGGCGAAAAAATCACCAGTCTCATTCAATCGAATGTTGTCACGTGGCCAACTTCTTGTTTTGTTCGTCGTGATAATGAGCCATCGGCTCCAACATGTCCATTTAGGAATTATTACCCTATGAATGCTCCTATTTTTTCTCCCCACTCAATCAAACACTCAGGATCATACCCTACTGGTGTCGTCCCTTGAGCACCCTAAGTGCTAAAAATTGTCAAACTTTGATGGGCCCTAACTCAGAATCTATGGCACCTGCTAATGATCTGTTTGAACCTACGAGGCCATGAGAGGGGTCCCTGCAAAATCCTATCTCAGTTTTTCAAGTTTCCCTACATTTTCATTATGGCAACATTTTTTCAGTTGGCAAAAAATCGTCAATCTCATTCAATCAAATGTTGTCGCGTGGCCAATTTCTCGTTCTGCTCATCATGATAATGAACAGTTGGCTCCAACATGTCTAGTTAGGCATTATTACCCTATTCATGCTCCTATTTCCCCCCCCCCACTTGGTCGAATGCTCGGGGTCATAACCCACCAGCGTCGTCCCTTGAGAACCCTAAGTGCTATAAATTGTCAAACTTTGACGGGCCCTAAATTAGAATCTGTGGCATTTGCTAACGATCCATTTGAACCTATGGGGCCATGAGAGGGGTCTTTGCAAAATCCTATCTTAGTTTTTCAATTTTCCCTATGGTTTTATTAGGGAAGCATTTTTTTGGTTGGCAAAAAAATCATCAGTCTCATTCAATCGAATGTTGTCACGTGGCCAATTTCTCATTCTGCTCGTCATGATAACAAACCGTGAACTTTGACATGTCCAACTAGGCATTATTACCCTAAGCATGCTCCTATTTTTCCTCCCCACTCGGTCGAACGCTCGGGTCATGCCATACCAGTGTCGTCCCTTGAGCACCCTAAGTGCTAAATATTGTCAAACTTTGACGGGCCCTAACTCGGAATTTGTGACACCTACTAACGATCCATTTGAACCTATGGGGCCATGAGAGGGGTCCCTAAAAAAGCCTATCTTGGTTTTTTGAGTTAGGCATTATTACCTTATGCATGCTCCTATTTTTCCCCCCCACTCAGTCGAACGCTCGGGGTCATGCCTTACCGGCGTCATCCCTTGAGCACCCTAAGTGCTAAAAATTGTCAAACTTTAATGGGCCCTAACTTAGAATCTATGGCACTTGCTAATGATCTATTTGAACCTACGAGGCCATAAGAGGGGTCCCTGCAAAAGCCTATCTCGGTTCTTCAAGTTTCCCTATGGTTTTATTAGGGCAGCATTTTTTGGTTGGCCAAAAAATCGGTAGTCTCATTCAATCGAATGTTGTCGCATGGCCAATTTCTCATTCTACTCATCGTGATAATGAACCATCAGCTCTGACATGTCCAGTTAGGCATTATTACCCTATGCATTCTCTATCCAAATTTTTACGGTTTGTCTTTGTCTTCGTGCAAGTGCTCTATCCAAAGTTTTACGGTTTATGTTAAAATCAACACAAGTTTTTCTCATTTGACAAGCCTTCCTCAATTGATGGCTTATTAAGGAGGTTCTAATCACTCTTTGAGCAGCTCTCTTATCTCTTTCTTTGGTATTCTTTCCAATAGAATTGAGAGTGTCAAATAGATTTTTGGCAATAATAGAATTTCTTTCCATCTTCTTGTTCATACAAATGTTCAATTTGTTTAGCAATGGTGTCATCTTTATCATCTTTAGCAATTGAACAAAGAGTTGGCATTGCTCGGTCAATGTCTTATTGCTAAAATTTTGGTCAAAAAGTTGTGTAGCCCACAACCAAACAGTTCTTGTTGACCTCTTGCCTTCAAGATTCACAATAATGTTCTCATCGATTTCAAGTAACCATTTTGGGATTCTTGAAGGTCTTGGATTTGGAATTTGTCTTTCATCCATCAGAGGTTCTTCATTTCTAAAGTAATTAGGTGTTACATATGGTTCACTTGGTTGAGAAATTCCACCTTCAATGTCAAAGTTTTCCACATTTTCACCTCCTATGTCAAAATTTTCCACATGTTGAGCATTTTCATTACTTTCAACATTTTCAAAATTTTCACGTTCAAAATCTACATTTTCATTTTCAATAACTTGTGACACATTTTCAAATTCAATTTCCTTTTCACTTGAAGTAACATTAGCAATATTTAACATACCTTGTCTTCTCCTCCTATGACCTTCTCTATCTCTTTCTCTATACACTTCAATTTGGTCATTTGAAAGTTTTCTTTTGCGTTTAGACTTCCGATGACTACTACTCCCCATTTACCTCCACAAAGATGCTCCTAAATGATTGACAATGTAAGATTTGACAATAAGAATCTCTCAAAAGCACGAATTTGTCATAACTTGTCTAAAAACCCGTGATCATCGGCAGAAAATAGAATATGTAGACTGTGCACTGTTGGAATCCACAAAATGGCCCACAAGGCTCTTTTTTATTTACAAAAATCAAATATCTGATTTTAATGTATAAATTTGTCACATTAATGGCAATGACAGAAATCAAATATCCAATATCCAATTTTATTACTCATATTTTAGAGAGAGAGAGAGAGAGAGAGAGAGAGAGAGAGAGAGTAATAACCCACCTTAACCCAAAAATTTGACCACTTTTTTTTTGTTTACTCTAATCATTTGTGTTTGATTCAATCGCATACTTTGGGCATCCATCCATTAGGATTAGGCATTCATCCATCTGGGATGAGCATCTAACCATACAGGTTAGGCATCTGTCCATACAGAGCAGGAGGTTTCATCTATCCAATACAAGATAGGCATCTACCCATACGGGGTAGGCTTCTATCCAATTGGGATAGGAGGTGCTCTGGCCAGAGACTTAGACTCATCGGGACCATTCAAGTCCTGAGTCACTCACTAAGTACTACACTCCTCTAATAGGAGTGCACCGAGGTCACCGTCCTTAGGAGTAATCAAAATAATACAAGCTTGAATTCTGCCTCAAAATTTGGCTTAAGGCCTCGCAAAATCAAGCGAATCCATACGGGATTCCTTCCGAGTATGCATTGAATTACTTTTCCCTTTTTATTTCACTTATCTTTCAAGTTAGGATTCTTCTCAATCCATCTTCTTACCAAACCTAGACCCCACCCATGAACACTTGAGTACTAGGGACAACTCCATCCCAAGATTGCCTACATACCCGTTTCAGCACGAGATCAAGGCATAAAGTATGTAGTTCTATTTTCTACTCTATGGTTTGATGTAAACTGATTAGTGGGTACGCAACCCTTTCTAGGGTCAATGCCCTATACAGTTTCTTTGCAATTGCTACACACGGTGGTAGCACTTAAGAAAAGGCTCAAGATGGCCTATTGCTTGTGGCCTAAAACAACTAGATCTTAATACCTATCATAAACGTCACCCTTGACCAAATTTTCAATCGACAACAACCCTTCAAGATTAAATCAATTTCATAAAAGCATTTCACTCAATCAACCTTAAGGGGGTTTACTATGGTTTAACTCAGCGGATGTAAAATCATTTAAGGATTATCTTATTAGATTATTGATCCAAGGGGGATTACCCGCCCCTTGGATTTTAACTTCCAAGTGTCCCTTATTACTCCCCGACGATTTATAGGGACGATGCCACAAACGTCGTTGATGCAGCTTTATTAGGCATTAAGTGCAGTAGTTCAACATGGCGTCATTACCCGTAAGTGTGACCCAGAGGCACTATATATACCGAACGCTGCTAGGTTTTGGTTTTCCGACTTCGTTTATTTAGTTTTCTAACTAAGAAGCTATATAAAAAAAAACATCATGCTTGGAAACAATTATGAAATGAATGTACATAATTAGACATTGCAAAGTTTGATTAATTGAAACAACTACTTCGATGGCATTCAAGTACCACTTGATAAAAATACCATTCTTCTACAACTAAAATATTTAATATATAAAAAATTAAACGTGTAACTTGCATGAAGGTGAAGAAAATGTAACTTTGTCATTAATGAATGCAAATAATGTACGAGTAATTCACATGAAGCAAGGATAGTGTAAGTTACATGCAAGGTTAAGAAATGTGTTGATTCTACCATGAGAATAATCGCTTATAAAGTCACTAGTCCCAAAAATAGCATTTAGCTTAGACATTTGGTTCAACCATATTAATATGAATTAATTGCTAAGTGAAACTTAAATAGTTTGTAAAGTTCTAATTATAAATTTTGGTATAATTTAATTTACAAATTATAAATTTGCTAAAGGTAAATTAATTATAAATTTACTAAGAATGATTAAATTTTAAATTTACCTAAGTTAAATTTTATTAAACTAAAATTTGGATTTAAAAAAAAGAAAAGTTGACAAAAACCAAATTGCCATGAGTTTTGATTGTTTTTTTGAAGTGGCTTTTAAAAGTTAAGTGGGAGTGGGGCCCACGGGTCCCATCACCACTGCGAACCAGTGGGTACAGGTCCGCAGTGGTGAGGGGACGGTCATGGTCCCCTCCACTCCCTCTGCGGCCACTGCTTCATGGTCCCCTCCACTCCCTTTGCGGCCACTACCGTAGCAGTGACCGTAGGGGGTAGTGGAGAGTACCACTCCCCGACGGTTTATTAAACCGCCCCCCCTGGGTTGACTGGTGCATAATGCGGACACATTTTTTTTTGTAATGTTGTGCATTTAACTTAAATATTTTTTTTTGCATTAATTTTTAAAATTTACGAAATAGAAATGTATATATATATATATATATATATATATATATATATATATATATATGGTTTTTTTTTCCAGCATAAGAGAGAAATATATAAACAGATATATGAAAAAAAATGAGAATAGAGAAATTAATTCGTTTCAGTAATGTACAGATAGCAACAAAAAAGTAGAAGATTATGCTGAGATAAACAAAGCTTCCAAAGAAAGATTTTTAGGAACTAATATTCACAGAGACAGATTTATACTTTATTTCCACAGAGATTAATGTATACAGTGAAGTTTATATTTTATTTTTAGATGTTTTTCTGTTCACAGAGAAGTAAGAATGCTCTTAGAGGAGAATGAATTAAATTGAGGAATTAAGATTTACACACACACAAATGATCAAACCTACATTCAGAGAGAGAAATGGGTTTTTACTCACAGGAAAAATATTTATATAACTTCATATACAGATGATCAAACTTGTACTCATACAGAGGTAAGATTATTCACAGGGAAGCAAGATTAATATTCAGATTTTCATTCCAAGAGTGAGAGTAATGAATTTAAGAGAAGAATAATAAGGAACAAGATTCATACACAAGTGATTATCATTTAATCACACAGAGAAGAGTTTAATCTCAGAAAAAGAAATTTAAATAGGGGGAAATATGATTTTTGCACAGATCTAGAAAATCTTCTTTTTTTTTTTGGTAAAGCAAAAGCAAGATCTGATATTTTTCTAAAGAAAATTAAATAAATCATAAAGCTATCTTGAAGATCTAGAAGCTATAATTTTTGATAATACAAATTTCTCATATGTAAATGAGAGATGACAAAAGAAGAGAACCTGGCTTATCGAAGCTCGATGTTGAATCCTCTCCAATCTTCTGGCTATCCTTTTTAGATCCTTCCTTGCAACTTGAGAGAAATATTCAAGAACAACTTAACAATCCTACAACGAAAATGAGACTACCAAAGAAGATCCTACTACTAACAACAAGGAAACTTGGAATATTTTCTTCAACACATAATCAACTCCCTCTTATGAAAACTTGCATACAATATATAAGAAAAATCCCTTAATTCCACTATCTAGAGAAATTAATTAAGAATGAGATTCTTTTCCAATATTGGACTCATGCAAACATTGATTAAAATCCTAGTGGGGGAGTTACATGCAAGGTATTGAAGATTCCTCTAGAAGCTTCTGATTCCTCCTACAACATGTACCATAAATGGGAGTGGGAAAATAAAAATAAAAATAAAATAAATAATGCCTTTTGAATTATATTCTCCAAGTGTGTGTGTGGGTCCATTTTTTTTTTTATAAAATTCATTCGATTATTTTCAATAGCTCAACCAAAAATATAATAGAGTTGTATCAAATCAAAAAGTGATAAAGGAGGATTGTGACATCCTCCCCACCTTAATTTGTGCATAGTCCCGATGCACTTATTGAATGTATCCAAAAAAGTCTATAGTTCATGATTAGTTTAAAACAAAAAAGGAAACAACTGTTGCATTTCCCTAGTATCTTCCCACATGGCATTCTTTTCATCATACTGATTCCATTGTACTTTGCATTGATCAATCTCTCTATTGCACAATTGGCACTGGTGCCTCTCCAAGATTTTGAATGGCTCTATCATTATTCCTCCCATTTCTTGGACCTGTAAAGCATCCCAATTCAAAATGTGTTTCTCATTAGGTACATACTTTTTAAGAAGAGATACATGGAAGACATGATGGATTTGGCTCAACTGGGGAGGTAAGGCCAACCGGTATGCAACTGGATTAATCCTTTCCAATATTTCAAAGGGTCCAACATAACGAGGTGCAAGCTTGGTCTTTTTCCCAAACCTTATGGAACTCTTGTGTGGCCTAACCCTTAGGAAGACTTTCTCTCCCACCTCAAACTCCCTTGGTGTCCTGTTCCTGTCTGCATAACTTTTCTGCCTATTTGAGGCTTCCTTCAATCTTTGCCTAATTTCCTTAGTTTTCTTTTCCATTTCCTTCAACATATCTAGTCCAACAATTACTCTATCTTCAAGACTATCCCAACTCAAAGGTGTTCGACATGGCCTACCATACAATGCTTCGAAAGGTGCCATTCCCAAAGATGTTTGGTATGTATTATTGTAAGAAAAATCTACCAGAGGTAGGTAATCTTCCCATTTCTTTTGTTGGTCCATGCAGTACATGCAAAGTAGGTCTTCCAAAATCTGATTTGTCCTTTCTGTCTGACCATCGGTTTCAGGATGGTATGTAGTGCTAAAATTTAATTGAGTTCCCAAAGTTGATTGAAGAGTTGTCCAAAACCTTGAAGTGAATCTAGCATCTCTATCTGATATGATTTTCTCTGGCATTCCATGCAACCTAAATATTTCCTTAACAAAGCACCTTGCCAAGGTAGGTGCATCATCCGTCAGATTCCTTGGTATAAAGTGTGCTACCTTAGTGAGTTTGTCAATTACCACCATTATTGTATCATGCCTAGACAGTGACATGGGAAACCCTTGCACAAAATCCATGCTAATAACTTGCCACTTGTGTTGAGGTACATCATGTAACTGTAATAATCTAGCTGGATGCCTATGCTCTGCCTTTACCCTTTGACACTCCAAACATTTAGCCACATACTTGACTATGTCATTCTTCATCCTTTGCCAAAAGTATAGCTTCTTTAGATCTGCATAAAGTTTGTTAACCCCCAGGTGCCCTGAATAAGGGGCATTATGAGCCTCCGACAAGACTACTTCCCTTAAGTCTCTTGAATTAGGAATATAGATTCTATTATTGTATCTGATCAACCCATCTTCATGTAATGTATACCCTTCAATCTTAGGATCAGTTGGATCATGTTCTAAAGTCAATTTGACTTGCTCATACCATGGGTCATGTCTCTACTCATCCATTACTTGCCTTCTGAAGGAAGTTTTGAATGTTGCTATAGTCATCAAATGTCTCCTCCTACTTAAAGCATCTGCCACCCTATTTTCCTTCCCCTTAATATATTCAATTTCAAAATTATATTCACTTAGAAACTCTAACCACCTTCTTTGTCTGGCATTTAAGTGGGGTTGGATAAATATGTACTTTAGTCCTTGGTTATCTAACTTTAACTCAAAGGGCTTCCCTAGTAAGAAGTGTCTCCATTTCTATAGGGCATGCACAATCACTGCTAAGTCTAAGTCGTGGGGTGCATAATTAACTTCATGAGTCTTCAACTTCCTGGATTCGTAAGCTACTACCCCTTCATCTTGGACAAGTACTCCTCCTAAACCTTCAATAGAAGCGCCAGTTACAACTGTGAAGTGTCCATTCAGATCTGGTACTTTTAGAATGGGTGCTAAAGTTAGTTTCCCCTTCAAAATTTGGAATGCCTTATCACTTTGTTCTATCCACACAAACCTTTTACCCTTCCTCTTTAATGAGGTGATGGGGTTTGCCATCTTAGAGAATCCTTCCACAAACCTCTTATAGTACCCTGCTAGCCCCATAAAGCTTCTTACCTCTAAAATGTTTTTAGGGATCGACCATTCTACTATTGCCTTTATCTTATCTGGATCAACTGCTATTCCTTCCTTTGATATTATATGCCCAAGGTAGTGAATCTTTTCCTTGAAGAAGGCACATTTTGACAGTTTCCCATATAACTTATGTTCCCTCAACTTTTGCAAAATAATTTGTAGGTGTACTAAATGTTCCTTCTCATTCCTAGAGTAAATCAATATGTCATCCAGAAATACCAAAACAAATTTGTCCAAGTAGTCATGGAGTACACTATTAATTAGGTTCATAAATGTAGCTGGGGTATTGGTTACACCAAAAGGAACTACTGTGAATTCATAATGCCCATATCTAGTCCTGAAAGCTGTCTTCAGAATGTCCTCCTACTTAATTCTGAGTTGATGATATCCTGATCGGAGGTCTATCTTTGAGAAAACTGCTTCTCCTTTCATTTGGTCAAAAAGATCCTCTATTCAAGGTAAGGGATACCTATTCTTTATTGTGACCTTGTTCAACATCCTATAGTTGATGAATAGCCTTAAGGTTCCATCCTTCTTAACAAATAAGATTGGCACTCCCCATGGTGATACACTTGGCCTTATTAATCCCTTAGCTAAGAGTTCCTATAATTGCATTTTGAGCTCTTGTAATTCAGTTGTGTTCATTCGGTAAGGTGCCCTTGATACTGGTTCAGCTCCTGGTAGTACGTCGATAGAAAAGTCAAACTTCCTTTTAGGGGGCAAGACGAGTAATTCTTAAGGAAATACATCCTTGAATTCTTTTAGGAAAGGGGTATTTTCAAGGGTTGGGGTATTTTCCTCTTTTCCTTCATCAATTTCAACCATATAGATTAGGCCTCCTCTTCTTCTTTCCTTCTTTAATTGCATGGCTGATATGATTTCTATATTAATGGGGTTAAATTTTCCTTGGATTTTGACCCTTTTCCCCTTATCATCCAAACATTCAACAACTTTGTTATATCAATCTACCTTAGCTTGATGATTTGTTAACCAACTCATTCCAATAATTACATCATATGATCCTAGGGGTGCCACATGGAGATCTACCCTTGTTTCAAACTTAGGAAATTGTACCCTTGCCCTCGGCAAACACTTAGTTACTTCCCTAGTTGCCTTATCCCCATATTGAACCATCCATGATGAATCCATTTGATTAACTTATAATGCATATTTTCTTACTAATTCAGGTGAGATGAAACATTCAGATGACCTAGTGTCAATTAGAATTGAAATTGGTTGTTCAAATAGTGTACATGTAGTTTCCACGGGGACATTTTGGAATCTTGCTTTTCGGTTCCTAACTACTGCATGAATCCTTTGTTGGGGCCCTTATTGGGGTTGATTGGCCCTAATCTAACCTTGCATCCTGGGACACTCTCTAGCAAAATGGTTTCCCCCACACATAAAGCATCCACCTGGAGGACCCCTCTTGCCTTGATTCCTATGGGGATCATTCCTTGTTTCATTGGTCGTGAGTGGATAAGTTATCCTGTTCTGCTGGTCATTCCTGTTATAGTTGTCTATGTTATTATTGCCCCTGTTATTATTATTATTTCCATTCCTTTGATATTGATTAGGGGGTGGCCTTCTTTCAGAAGAATTATTCCTTTGACTTTTGTTGAAGTTAGTGTTCCCCTTGAATTCCTATTTTCTTTTAAAAGAGTGGTTCCCATTATAGTTCTACCCTGCTAGTGTTTGAATCTTCTTCTCTTGCCTTAGGGACTTTTCAAGTACTTCGTTCATGTTTTTGGGTCCATTCATGTCAACCTCTGCCCCTATGTTGGTATTTAGTCCCAAAATGAACTTCCTCGCTTCGGTACATAGGTACATACTTAAGTAATTTGGCAAACTTATTCCAATATTGTTGGACTGATAGGGGCCCTTGACGTAGGTTATGGAATTCTATCACCTTCTCATCAAAGAATAATTGA